>NW_006160029.1:1252076-1284352 GCF_000334495.1 Tupaia belangeri chinensis
CCAGGTCCCAGACAGGAAACACAGCTAGCCATGTGGGAGTCCAACAACTTTACTACCATGTCACCTGCTAGCCTCACAAAAATGTTTTTTTTTTTTTAATAAACATTTGAATTTTTAAAAACTTCTTTATTAATTCATTTATTTTAATTTGATCGTGAGAGAAACACAGAGAGAGAGAGGAAAAGTGAGAAAGCAAGCCACCAGGTCCAGGACTCGAACCATGGTCAGCCATGTGGGAGTGTCCAGTGCCTTAACCACCATGCCACCTGCTGATCCTGAGAATAATGTTTTTAAAAAGGTTTCTAGATCATATGCATTTGGAATAGCCTAATTTAGCCCTTCTTACTTTACTATATCTTCCTCTTCAAATCTTATAAAATTACATGAGTAAAAAGGTGACTTTAAATACATCAAAAAGTTTTAAAGTGGGACCAGCAGTTGGCATAATGACTGTCACTAGACTCCCATGTAGTCGTCCACAGTTTGAGTTTTGGACCCTGTGGCTTTTAAACTCATGCCAGGTGCGTGTGCATGCGTGCCCAAGATCCCTAGAGGAGAGTAGAGGAGAGGGGATTACGGCGTGGCCATTTCCCCTGGAGGGTGATTTCTCGCTTTCTGTCTTTCTTTCTGGAGAGTGCACATGCCCTATAGCAAAAATCTCTTCAAAAAAAAAAAAAAAGTTTTAAAGCACCACTATTATAGAATGCTGAATGTAATCTGTAAAATATTTGTACCAGTTTTAAATTATATTAGTGTATTCAACCCATCTCCATTTACAGCTGAGCTAAACAGGATTGATTTGTTGTGCTCTTCGAGCGATTTATTGACATTATGTCAACGAAATTAATTATAAGATTCAGTAGTACATTAGCCTGCTTCATCTTTGAGCCCACTGAAATGATAAAATAGTCTTTTCTTTTCCACCCTTGAGCTAATACACAATACAACTCAGTTTTCCATTCTGAAAAATATATACATTGGGTAGTAATGCAGTGGTAACACAACAGACCCACAGGAGTAAGATCCTGGGTTCAGGTCCTGGGACCTCCTTGAGCACACAAGGCATTTACACACATGCCTGTGCCCTGGGCTGGCTGAGACCAGGGTGGGTTATGGCATGAGAATCCTGTTGGTAGTGCCTGTCTCACTCATTTTCTACCTTATGAAAGAAAGAAACTTGAAAAAATAATTGTACATAAATTAAATCACATTTTCCCATTGAAATCAAAACAATATCAGAAATGTTCTATTTTCATTTCCAAATTACCTTGAGTGGCATTGATTTCTAACACACTCAAAATATGTTTAAATTCCAAGTTTCTCTATAGTCAAGTAGTTTATAGTCTACAAATAGACAATACTAGGAGATATATTCAAAGGAATTCTTTTAATTTAGTTTAAGAAGAATTTTCTTAGTAGCATTACCACTCTGAAGTTGATCTGCTTGGAAGACTTGATTATTCCTATCATATTTTCTTCATGCAGATACACTTATGTCTACTGTACCTAAAGTAGTGGGATTCGAGCCAGGAAGGTCAAGGACTTGAAGACAAAGCCTGATGTTCTTTTCTGCTATCATCACATATGAGCTAAGTGTGCTCCTGGGAGGAGAATAACAATCATTCTTTCTATCCTTTTTTCTCATCAGGATATTAGAAGGGTGAGAGGTTTCGCTGGTTTCTAGGAAACATTTTTGTGTATCTAATGAATCTCTCCTCTTTTATACCTCATCCCACCCCTGAAAAAATAGTTGCACTTTACCTAAGAACAGAGACTTCTGGTGGAAAGAACAATTTAGGGAGTATTTCCAAATTCTCCTCAGGAAGATCTGGGACTACATCAAGGGCTGGCAGCCATCCCCCAGGTACTGCAATCAACTAGGTTATACAGACTAGATTATAGGATGCTAAAGTAACTTGCCAGGTATGCTGCAGTGATTTTCATGAGCAATTTGGGTTTTGGTAGAGTTGAATGACAAAATTAGACAACCTGTTTCGTGGGTAACACATGAATCATTATCACATGTTATCGCTGATGTTCAAATGAGTTTTTCCCCAGTACTTCACATTAATCTTTCAAAAGCCTGACCTAAAAGACATTTTGTCAAAATTCTCATACTGAACAGAGGTTTATGAATTTAGGATGTAACTTGATTCGAATTCAGTGTGACTTTGAAGGCTTGATTTTGTCCACAGAATACAGGATCAAATGCTCAAAGGCTCTATTCTTGTATGTATTTCATGAAATGTTGGAAAGCTTGCCTATGTGTCTTACAAGACTGATTAGAATACCCAGGGACGGATCCTGCCTCCACCAGGTTGGACCATTCAACTCCTTTCTCATGTCTCTCTGGAGAATCCATATCCTCTATGTCATAAGCTCTTGATCAGATTCAGGATGACATAGTCAGTGAAGAGTTATTATTAAAGCACGAAAGGGTCTATCTTTTGTCCTAAAAAAGTACAAACAGCTGTGCCCTGACAATGACAACGCAGAGCCCAGCACGGTGAGATGGTGAAGGCCTGTGTGTGCAGATGCATGGTGCAGGAGTTAGGGTGGGGGTATGTACTCAGTGAACTTTTCCTGCTAAAGTTGTACCGAAGCTCTTGACCCTACAAATTCAGGCTAGAAAAGGATGCAGTCAGCTTGGCTTGGGAACTTAATATCATTCATCACAATGGGAGCAATCTACCCACTTCTTTTTACCCTTGAGACAGCTATTGAACTTCATTCTAATTTTATTTTACTGTGGACTAACCCATTCCTTTCTCTCTTTGCTGCCTCAGTCCTTTACCCAGTCTTATTCCCTTGATGCCACCCACCTCCATCCTCTAGGTAGTATAATCTCAATCCAAATCCAGGGTCTCCTCCAAACCAGACAGCCAAGAATGTGAACCTGAATGCTAATGGGTATGAGCTTCTGAAGTGGCAAAGAAAAAAACTGGTCTTCTTCAGCTCCTTCAAATGACTTTTATCATTCCTTTGATTTTAATAGTCAGATTCCACATTAAAACCTAAGTTTAGGTTTAGGGATTTGGGTATGAGACTTCTGGTGCAGCCTAGGCTCTCCAGTGGGTGTTTACTTGAAAGGACTGAGACCCATCAAAGCCACCATTAGACATCCTGGCTGGTAAACCAATGTACACTAGCCATGCCTTTTTTGGATTGGTCACCAGCTCATGGCAAACCATGAATCACTACTTGGCAGCAATAATACTAGATGAGAGAGCACCTTGTGCTATTGGAAAGCTGGAAAGACTCACCATATAAACTACAAGGGAACTGTATAAAAGATAAATAAAATGGCATTTTGAATAGACTTTCAGGTAAGATCAAATAGGCTAGTCTCAGCTGCCTCATGTACTTCAAAACACTGTGCTGGCCCAGCTGCAGTGGCACAGACAGAAGGATACAGCTGCGTGATACTGCAGCCATATGAGAAGGCAGGCCCAGGGTTCAGCTCTCTGCTCAACCTGAATGTGCTCAGCAAATCCTGGATGGCTGGAAGGCTGCAGAGAGGATAGTGGTATGATGAGACCCTGTTTGAGGGTCTCTCTCTCTCTCTCAAATGAACAACAACAACAAAAAAAAACCTTTAAATGATCCCAAGTAGTATTTCCAGTGCAGCCAAAACCCATCCTCAGCTGCAACATGGTGTGACTCATCAGTAGTCTGTCAGGATTATGTCTATCCTGCTTTCAACATTCACTGGGGCTTTCGGAAACAGAGACTAAAGCACATGTAGAACGCAGAAAATCGTATCTCCCTGTATCCTCCTCCAAGTTTCCTCTTACTATTTTTTTTCTTGACACCTTGCTTCTGATTTTCTCTTACTACCTTTTGTTGCTTTAACCTTCCTCCATTTCTTCTATCTGTCTCCTTTTATTATATTATTTTAAAAATCTTATTTAAATTTAATTATTGTGTTGTGGCTTTGAGGGCCTAATGCATTTAATTTCCCTAAGCATGTCTAAATTCTCTCTCTCTCATGTGTGCACACATGCACACACTCTATCAATGAATAAAGAAAGAAAAGAACTGCATGTAGTTGAAACTGACATGCTCTTGTGTTCTGCTAAATCTAGGTTCAAATCCTGACTCTGCTACTTCCTAGTCTTGTGGTTTGGATAAGTCATTATCTCTCACTGTGCCTCAGTTTCCTCATCAGTAATGCCAACTCTCAGAAGATTGTTGTCAAGATGATATAAGATATATGCACATATACACAAAAGAGATGTACTTATGTACATGAGCGATATAAAATAGATAAATACGAAGGGTCTAATGTATATAGACCCTTTATAGTAATTATCGTATTAGTTGTTAATATTATAATTCAATCCTCACTCCCGTCTTAACCTTGTGTCTTCCAATTGTGAAAGATAAAACAGATTCCCAAACTCCTGTGATTGATTGTTAATAACAATAACTTACAAAGGTCATTTGCTGCAGTCATATAGAAAAGACATATTTTTAAATTTAGAGCACTTAAAGATACATTTTTTAAAAAGTGAAACACTTCTATTTCTCATAGACTTTGACTTCTTGAGAAAGAGAAAGCTAGATTTTCAGAATGTCTCTTACCAAAGGAACACAACAAGAAGTAGATGCCATTAGAACTAGAGATTTTTGCAAACTAGAGTTTTGATTTTGAATTAATGTGGGAAAAGACTATACACTTCTTTGAAAGAGTAAATTACACATACGATAATCATATCAGATATAAGCAATAGGCAATTTGCAAAGACGTAAGGTCTCTGCATTCCTGTCATACAAGATTATAGTTCTTCCTAAAATAAAATTTGTATGGAAAGATTTTAAAATCATGAATAAATCTTATTTTGGAAAATGCTTCAAACTGGACAGATCTAATCAAAAAGACCAGATCTCTTTTGAATAGGTTTATAAACATATAATTTTCACTTGAAAAATATTCACAAATTATTTTGATTATATATTCATGATAGTTTTTATTCTTTTAAGCAAGGCCCTATAGTTAGGGGTTGTTTGATTTTAACATAATTTAAAATTGTGGCTTCAGATGCTCATGTGCATGTATTCAATCATGCTTCTACTTTTCCATGAGAAGGCAGTCTGAAGTTCCTGAACATGCCCTGTTTATATGCCACATGCCTAATCATTTTTGTCATGCACATAGTAGCAGTCAAGAAATTTGGAATGAACGTTTAAGTGACTAAAGAAGTACGTTAATTAAAGATAAGAAAATTCAAGATTTTGACTGGAATCTGCTGTTAGTAAAGGGCTTTTCCCCAATATTTATTTTTAAGAAAAGGAAAAGACATTTTGGATCACAGAGATATTTGTCCTTATTTATAAATAGTTCCATAATTATTTTTTCTACCTTTCTACAAGAAAATTACTATTTTAAGACACAAGTAATTTTAAACTTATACTTTCATTATCTATAATAAGCATAAATTTAATCTTTGTGATGGTAGAGGCCATTGTCATAACCAAAAAGAAATGTAAGTTTTCTCTTTAAGAGTTGTTTATTAGGGGCCAGCAGATGACGGAGCAGTTAAATCACTAGACTCCTACATGGTCGAATGCAATACGAGTCCTCGACCCGCTGGCTTAAAACTCACACTGGGGACATGTGCTTGTGTGCTCGTCTAAGATCCTGGAGGACAATGGAGGAGAAAGGATTGTGGCGTGGCTACCCCTCTGGGGGGATTTCTCACTTTCCTTCTCACTGTGTGTGTCTCTCTCCCCAGCAAGCACACATGCCCTATGGCAAAAATCTCTAAAAAAACAAAGAGTGATTCATTAAAATAATCTCTTGAGTCCTTGTACAAGTCAAACATAGAGTAGTAGGCTGGACATGGCCTTACAGATTTTCTACTCCAATCTCTCTTTTTATAAATAAGTAAACTTAGCTCAGAGAAGTAAAGAGTCTTTTTTTCCCTTTTACTTTTTTAGAGGTTTTTGCTACAGGGCACGTGTGATTGCCAGAAAGACAGAGAGAGACAGAAAGCGAGAAATCATCCCCCCAGGGGGGATGGCCATGCCGCAATCCCATCTCCTCCATTCTCTTCTCGGGATCTTGGGCACACATGCACACACGTCTGGCGTGAGTTTAAGCAGCTGGGTCCGGGACTTGAACTATGGTCGACTACATGGGAGTCCAGCGACATAGCCTTTATGCTAACTGCTGGTCCCAGAGAGGTCTTAACAAGGTCACACAGTTAATAAAAAAATAAGGAAAAAAATTCAGGTTTCCTGATTACGTTCTACCACATACATAGCTTTCACAAACGATTTACACAAATTATACTTCAGCAGTGGTTTTATGGGGCTCTTCAAATCCTGGAGATAGTACAGGGCAGACCGCAAATGCCTTCTCCATAGAGAACTCACCTTCAGTATTGGAAATCGGCGTACTGTCACATTTGCTTTCACACTGCTGCATGGATGGAGGCCGAGCGGTTTCTGGACAGTCACTAGATGCCTGTCCAGTGTAGGAGAGGCACTGCACCGTTCGCATTTGCTGTCCAAGGCCACACTGAGCAGAACACTAAGACCAAAGACAAAGAGAAACAAAATATTAATCTCATCCATTTTCAGGAAATAAAAAAGATACTTTGTTATTTCAAATTCCAAACATATTAACCTTTTTTTATTTTTAATTTCCAGAGGGCACATGTGCTTGTCAGAGAGAGATGGTGAGACCAAGAGAAAAGAAGAAAGAAAGCACCCCCAAATGGGGTGAGGTCACACTGCAATCTCTTCTCCATTCCTCCACCCTGTGGGGATTTTGGACATGCAAGCACATGCACCTTGAGTCATTTTCAAGCTGCTGGGGTGGGGCTGGGATTCAAACTAGGGTTGGCCATGTGGGATCCGGCTACCTTAACAACTAGGCTACAGTGCTGGTCCCCACACGTAGTACTTTCAAAGCCCAAATGTGGCTTATCTTTGAGAAGTATTATAATTAGGTCACTTACATTATTACTCTAGCAAACAGAAGTAATATATTAGGCTGCCAGGAAAGTCATGATATATTTTACTACGCATAATGACTTTCCTGACAATCCAGCAGTTGCTAGAGACAACGGATGAAGTTTCTAGATGGTCACTCCAGTAATTCCAAGCAAGACTGGTGAGCTCTAACAAAATCGTAATGAGAAAATCCTCATGCTGAAATAGAGTGATCAGAGTCTCACTACTGCTCCTGTTTATTACAGACATGCAGGTACAGAATGTGGTGGCTGATTGCAGAGCTTTATAACTGATCGAAATATGAGTCCAGAGCTGCTGTGGGCCTGGTGATAGTGTCTGTTTTAAACAAAGAGTTTAAATAGGGACTTTGTCGGCCACACAAACCTGAAAAGAGAGGGGGTGCTGGCCCTTGGCTTTATTTCCCTCTCCTTTTTGATCTCCTCAGGGATTCAGTTACTTTAGGATTGAAGTTACTGGCTGAGAACTGTTTCAACTAGGGCTGTTCAGCTGTCCAGACTGAAGAAGACAGTTGGGTCTACTCTTTCAGCCTGCCATTCAGAACACCAGACAGCCCTGTGAGAGTCAGGGTTCAAAGGAGTAAGAAGCTAACTAGTGCCAAGACAAGGGATGGTGATATTTACAAGGTAAACAAATTGAAGCCCTGTTGGATTTGTTTGCAAAAACTCTCAAAGCACCCACAGGATTAGCAAGGATGTTCATAAAGACACTTTTTCAAAAACTTTCTAATACAGAATGACAAATAAATGCACTATAGGACTGTATTAAAATATCTTTGAAAAGGTATTTTTAATGGTTATTTTGAATTTTAAGAAACAGGGTTAAAAATATATGGGTTAAAAATAAGGAAAAGGACTTCAAACATTTAAAAGAATAATCTCAAATTATAAATTTGATGAATTCACTAACATACATAAACTTTCAACTGACCTTTATGTAACGGTGCATCACAACAAGAAATACATAAGGAAGGAAATGTCCATCTGGTTTAAAATGAAAACCATGAGAGCAAATCTGTATTGATTCTTTAATAGTATAATGCCTACTACGTGTTATGAAACTCACACACACTGAAATATTTAGAGACTTCATCGCATGTAGTGCTTAACCTTCTCATATGTATGCCATAGAAATGATTGTAAATTAAACTAAATACTGCTACACAGATGCAAAGCCTTTATTATTTCACAGGAATATTTCTTTTGGCTGTCTCCAGAGCTGAGCCCAGAACAAGTATATTCATATATTGACCTTAATGGGTACTGGACATCTTAGTGTCATTCCGAATGAAATAAAAGGGGTGTAGATACTGCTATATTCCAGCAATCTTGGGTTTTGACCAGAGTTTTGGTAACTACTTCTGTGAAACGCCAGTTTGAATAATCTTACATGGACAACTGTGCTTTTGATGAAGTAATGGCGGACTCAGTGCACAAAGTAACATGCCATTAGGACTTATTTGGGTCTCAGAAATTAGAAAATGAGTATCTATAAATTAGACAAGATAAGGGCATTGATTGGCTAGAAATTTACTTTCTAGTGTCTTATTATTTAATTTATTTAATAGATTTTCTCTCTGACATTTAGAAAATCAATACTTAATTTTCCTTCCATCTAAGTATGGGAGAACTTCAAAAAGTTTGTGGGAAAATGTCATTAAAGTATGAGTTTATTTTGAAATGTATGTATAGTTTTGTAATACACATTTTTTATGAACTTTTTGAAAACTATCAACTTTTCTATTAAAATTTTTTTAAACATTAACAGGTAAAAGTGTGCCTATGTACAATATTTTATATACATTCTGTTCAAAGTACTTATGTACAAAATATATAAACATTATGGAGTAAGTAAATCTAGATAATTAATATGTGTACTATCTCATAATTTAATTTTTGTGGTGAAAACAAACTTGTTTTTTATAGGATTTAAGGTGACTTATAGCAAGATCACATAATTTGAAAGTACATGATAAAGAAGAAAATAAAACAATAATTGGAACCTAAAATGGAAATGAGTCTAATGTAAAAACACATCCCTGAGGACCAGCAGTTAGCATAATGGCTATGTCACTGGACTCCCATGTAGTCGACTGTGGTTCGCGTCCCAGACCCGGTGGCACTCATGCCGGGCATGTGTGCGTGTGTGCCCAAGATCCCAAGAGGAGAATGGAAGAGAAGGGATTGCGGCGTGGTCATCCCCCCTGGGGGGTGATTTCTCACTTTCTGTCTCTCTGTCTCTCTCTGTCTGTCTGGTGAGCGCATGCGCCCTATAGCAAAAACCTCTCAAAAAAAAAAAAAAACCACATCCAAAAAGCCCATACACTGGTTTCCCAGTGCATAATGTTCATCAGAGGAAAAGTAATCAATTAAAGAATAAATATTTATAATATTTCAAAGACTGTCTGCCAATCACGTTATCAAACTAATTAAAAGCTCCATGACTTCCTATGAGATTAAGAAGAATTATCTCCATTTTACAAGTGAAAAATTAAGACACCACTGTTAACTTTTTCTTGAATCAGTTGAGAAAGCTGGAACTAGAAGTCAGGACAGCTGGTGCAAATCTTGGGCCATCTAAACTATTTCTCTTTAGAATTTTTTTTTAATTACACACTAATGTTTGCTATAGAGACAGAGAGAGACAGAGAAAGAGGATCCCCAGTGGGGTATTGTCACAATGCAATCCCTTCTCCATCCCTCCACCCTTTCGAGATTTGGGACAGGTACACACATATGCCGTTTGTGCTTTTCAAGCCACTAGAGGTTGTTGGCCACATGGGATGTGGGTCCCTTAATCACTAGGCCATTGGGTCAGTCAAAAATGATTATTTTTTAATTGCCGGCATGTGCTGGCCAGAGTGAGAGACAGGAACAGAGAGAGAGGAAGAGAGAGAAAATATCACCCCATGGGGCATGGTCATGCCACAATCCCTTCTCCATTTCTCCAGGCTTTAGAGATTTTGAACACAGATGCAAACGTGTCCAGCATGTTTTTCAAGCCACCAGGGCTAGGATTCAAACCACAGTTTGCCATGTGGGATCTAGCTCCCTTAACCACAAGGCTATGGGACTGGGTTGTATTTCTTTCCTAAATTTTTTTAGAGATTTTTTGTTAGTTTGTTTTTTGCCTTAGGGCATGTGAACTTTTTTTTCTAATTTTAACTTAAAGTGGCAGGATCCAAACAGCAGGTAAAAGTGGGAAGTATGTAGGAATGGGAGAAACATGACTAAGTGTGTATATGTCCTTGTGTGGCTGTGGTGGTGGTGCAGTATTTTACACTCATACCTCATACTCAGACTTCTATGCATTAATTGCTTCTCATCTCTTGAGATCTTAGAGTGAAAAGTCAGGAACCTTGATTTGTGTCTAAAGATGCTGACTCAACAGCAGTTCGCAGTCCAACCACATTACCTGGCCCCAGTCTCCCGTCACCCAGCGAGGAGGAGGGCAGCGGCCCAAACTGCAGCGGATGCGGACAGGAGGTTTGCTTTCCTCTGGACATTGTGCAGCTGGGAATGTTTTAGAAAGGTCACTGCTCTTGCACAGAACAATCCGATGCTTGAAGCCTGGGCCACACTTTGGAGTACACTGGAAATAAGACAAATACCAATGAATAAAAACAGTCTAAAGATAGAAAAATTTGAGGAAAGCTTTGCTAAAAGTAAATGCATGTTTGGGTATACAATATACATATACACTACATTCTAGGCAAAATTTCTCATATATGAAATTCTGTTAAAGTATTTAAGCAAAAATACTTTTATTCTTCCCCTAAGATCTTTAAAAACTAAATCCAATGTTTGTTTTTCTTGGCTAACTTATTTCCTTCCTTTATTGGGAATAGGTTTATTTCTCTATTTCTCCCTATCCTTGGCCTCATTCAGCTGTGATAAGATTCTCCTTGGTTTCCCACTTGCTGGGTGTACGTTTTAAAAAAGATTATCTTATTAGTAGACCACAAGAACTTATTCCTGTCAATCAAGTGAAGGGTTGATTTAGATCAATTATTCTCATAGTGTGGTAAAAATACATGGTCAGAGGTGACAGTTTATGGCACAAAAAATCTCTGGACTTTTCCTCATCCATCAGCTACAAATACAATAAATTAGACTGTTCTCTATAATTAAGTCTGTCTCTTTTTCATGTTGAGAAAAAGATACTTCTATCTATATCACGAATTCTATTATTTCTAGGTGTTTCTAGAAGTCACACATTTGATATGGTAGTTAACTAAAGTCAGCTTTCTCTCTGCATGTCTGGATGCGTCCTTAAAATATATTCCTCTTCTCAATCAAATAAGGAACAGAACACAACATTTGGAAGCATTGTATCTATGCCTTTCATAGAAAAGCATTGTTTCCAGATCTCCTAGAGGAACTACACTAGACTAGGAAGACAGAAAATGAATGTGATAAATGGACTAAAGACTTAAACATAAAACTGAAACTATAAAGCTGCTAGAAAGAAACATAGGGAAATACTTCAGGACACTGGTAGGGGTGAAAAGTTCTTGAATACAACCTCAAAAGCACAAAACACAAAAAGCAAAAATAGACATATGGAAATATATCAAACTAAAATCCTGCACAACAAAGAAAACAATCAACAGAGTGAAGAGATAACCCACGGAATAGGAGAAAATATTTGCATACTAACCATCTAACAAGGGATTAATAACCAGAATATACAAGGAATTCAACTCAGCAGAAAACAAACAAACAAACAAAAAAACAAATGACTCAATTTTTTTAAATGGGCAAATGGGACTAGCAGATGGCATGGTGGTTATGGCACTAGATCCCACATGACCAACTCTGTGGTTCGAGTACTGGACCTGGCAGCTAGAAAAACATGCTGGGTGTGTGTGCGTGTGTACCCAAAATCCAGAAAGGGAATGGAGAAGAAGGGATTGTGGCAAAGCCATCCTCCCTGGTGGGGACATGATTTCTCATTTTTCCTCTCTCTCTGTCTCTTTCCAGAGAGAGCCTGTGCCCTGTGGCAATGAACAACCAACCAATAACAACAAACTAGATTAAGTGGTTCTCAAATGAAAATATACAAATGGTCAATAAATGTATGGAAAGAGAATGCCCTGTAGCTCTAATCATTGGGAAAACATAAACCAAAACCAAAATGAGATATCATCTCACTTCAGTTAGAATACTATTCTCAAAAAGACAAACAGAAGTCAGCATTTGGCATGGAGGTTAAGGCACTGGATTCCCACATGGCTCACTGTCCCAGATTCCATGGCTTAAAAATCACGCTGGGCACATATACATGCATGCCTAAAATCCTGAGAGGAGAATGCAGAAGAAGAGATTATGGCATGCCCATCCCTCCTAGGGAGGAGGTGATTTCTCACTTTCCTTCTCTCCGTCTCTATCTTTCTCCTGCCAGTGCACATGCCCTATGGCAAAAACAAAACAAAACAAAACAAAGCTTAAAAAAAAAGACAAACAGATAACAAATGCTGACAAGTATGCATACAATGGAGCACTCTTTCACACTGTTGGTGGGAGTGTAAATTAGTACAACCAATATGAAAAACAATATGGAGACTCCTCCAGAAACTAAAAATAGTTGTGCCATATGATCCAGCAATCTCACCACCAGGCATATATCCAATGCAAATCAGTATGTTACAAGGTTATCAGCACCCCAGAGTTTATCATGGCACTACTCACAATCACCAAGATATGGAAACAGGGCCTGCTGGTGGCATTGTGGTTAAGGCACCTGGATCTTATGTGGTTGACAATGTGGTTCTAGACTAGACCCTACTGCTTGAAAAATGTGCCAGATGCACATGCATGCATGCTCAAAATCCTGACTGGAGAAACGGGAGGAGAAGGGATTGAGGGGTGACTATATCCCATGAAAGGTAGAAGGTAGTTTCTCACTTTTCCTCTCTCTCTCTCTCTTTTTCTCTCTGTTGAATACATGTGCCCTCTAGCAAATAAAATATATATATACATACACATATATATGTATGTGTGTGTGTGTGTGTGTGTGTGTATATATATAAATGAAAACAAAGTGTCCATTAACAAATAATTGAATTAATAAAGAAAATGTCACATGCACACACACATATACACACACACAGGAATACTATGCAGCCATCAAAAAAATAATCCAATCAGGGAATCAGCAGTTAGCGTAATGGCTATGTCGTTGGACTCCCACGTAGTTGACCGTGGTTCATGTCCCAGACCCGGTGGCTTAAAACTCACACCGGGTGCGTGTGTGTGCGTGCCCAAGATCCTGAGAGGAGAATGGAGGAGAAGGGATTGCGGTGTGACCATCCCCCCTGGGGGGTGATTTCTCGCTTTCTGTCTCACTTTCTCTGTCTGTCTGGTGAGCGCACGCGCCCTATAGCAAAAAACCTCTCCCCCCCAAAAAATAAATAAATAAATAAATAAAAATAATAATAAAATTCAATCATATGAGGTTAAATAAGAGAGCCTTGGGGACATTATCTTAAGTAAAATAAGCCAGATGCAGAAAGAGAAATACTACATGGAAAAAGGCAGAAAGAACTAGAATGACTGCTTGGCTAGGAAGGATTGGGGGTGGATAGAAGGATGCTGATTAATGGAAACAAAATCGCAGCTAGATAGAAGAACAATGTCTAGTGTTATAAAATACAGTGAGAAGAATGTAGTTAACAACAAATTACTGTACATAACATTACAAATGATTGAGGTGATGGGTATATTAACTATCCTGATTCAATCATTTTAAGTTGTATTCATTTACTGATAAATCACATTGTAACAATTATTTTGTTAATAAAAAACTATTAATGAAAATAAAATTTCAAAAATCCTTTAAAATTACCCCATTGCATTTCATCTTTATACACACACACACACACACACACGTGCACAAGCATACGCATACATGCATATGTGCACCGGGATCTTGTTGAGGGCTTTGAGTAAGCACTCAATCAAAATTAACCAGTTGTGGGAGGGGGCTATCTTAGTGAACACTGTACACACCTCTGAGTGGTTTCATTAGGTACATTCTTTAATATGGTTTATGTTTTATATATAAAGAGAAAAAAAATTAACTCTTTTTTCAGGCAGAAAGCCTGAAAAACATAAACTCTTTATTATGATGAATTTAATAACAGAATACATTTCTTGCAGCATGGAAAATATTTTATTAAGGTACACTTTAAAGGAGGATAATACGTAGCTCTTCCCAATATGGCTGCAGAAGTGCTACTTAGAGGAGTTGGATCAAGAGAGAAATTCCTGCTTCCTGTTAGTCCGTTTCACAGCCAAATCAACAACCTTATATCCTGCTGTTGCCTCACTAATGCATATAACCAATCAGCAGGTCTAATGAATCCAGCTCCTCAATCTCTCTTACATCTGTTGATTTCTGTTGTCACTAACCTTACTTCAGAAAAGGCCCACACAAAATTTTGCAACGACTTTCTTATAGGTCTCCTGTTTCTGGCTCCAGTCACTCCTACCTTATTCAGAGGGATCTTTCTGAATCTGATGAGTTTTATTTATTTATTTATTTAAAATGGCTCACTATTGCCTTTGAGATAAAAATCCATACTGTAAATATAGTTTACACACCATGATAGTAAGGCTCTATTCACCTCTGCAGATCCATCTCTGTGCATCCTGGTCATCCCGAATAGTTTGCAGTGGTCTCTGGTGGCAGCCCACTGCCGGATGCATGCTGACACTATCACTGCTGCTGCTGCTGCACCATGACTGGTACTACCTCTAGCAGTTGTCACTCCATGAACTTGGTATGTGCCAAATAGTGTGCTAAGGGCTATACATTTACATATAATAATATAGACCTGACGAAACTCCTGCAAGATGGCAATTATTCCACTTTTAAACTAAAGAAACACAGTAAATGACGGGTAGAAAGTTGCAAGATATTAAATGGCAGAGCCATCAAATGCCAACTCTTACGAAGTATTTTTTGGATCTTAACGACATTATGTACTTCGCATATATTGTCTAATTTAACCCTCATGACAGCTCCTATTTTCCATTTCAAGAAGCCAAGGTGTAAAATAATTTCTTGAGAATGAATGAAAGCCTGATCTAAGTCTCTTAAGCTTCCCCACACGTGTGCCTGGTCTGTCTCCATGTCTTGAACTTGTTCCACTTGGGTTCAGTCTTTGTGACTTCGCACCAAGTCTCCTTTATCCAAGCCAAAGTCCCAGGGGATTTCAGCCACTCTCAGAATGCTTAAGATTACCACCGGTAATAAGAGCATTGCCTTACATTCCATTACAGCATTGCAATTCACAAAACTCTTACAAATATATTATTAATCAAGTCTTTAGAATTATGACGGATGAGGAAAGCTTGAGTGATTTAATCAAGGGTAAACAGCAAATGACAGCGCTAGAACTAAACAGGCCTGCTGACGCAATCACAGGCCACTCTTAGTACGGGCAGAAACAAACTCATGAGAATACATAATAAATATTAATGAATTATTACAAAAAATAAATTGAGGCAAGGTACAAAAGAATAGAAGCCCACTTCATATGTTAAGGAGATAGGTAGAGACACACAGGATGTAGAGGGAACTTAGTTTTCTATTTTGAGGCTCTGATTAGTTTTCTAACTTAGTGGCATTCATTGAAACAGGCACTTACACCATGTCCCTGCCCCTTCCATGTGTATGTATATTAAATGCCACAATATATGTTTAGTTCTTATTTTATATGTCCCTGCCCCTTCCATGTGTATGTATATTAAATGCCACAATATATGTTTAGTTCTTATTTTAATATCTTCCTCCAGCAGCAAGGACTTTCTGCTATTATTTTGAGAATGTAGTAATATCAAGCAGTCTAGATTTCTAAGCGCTAATGCCAAGTCCTGCTTACAATTAGGAAGGCAGACAATGCAAAGACAGACAATTCACTCATCTGTCTGAGAAGTCCCCAGGAAACGAAAAACAAAACAAAAATAAAATAAATATGACTGATAATGAAAAGAATAAGAAAAGAAAGCAGCACTAACATTGACGAAGTGTCTAGGCAGTGTTTTCAGTCCTCTGTGTGTAACAGTCTACCAAATGCTTACAGAAACCCCAGGAAGTAATTAAGTACTATTTCCATGCCCATTTTATAGGTAAGAAAATGGAATCACTGAGAAGTACATATAAATCCAGATGGCAATTTCCTACTATTGAATAGAATAAGACTCTTAAAGGCAAATGTAAAAAGATGGAAACACTCCTTAGGACAATTTGCATTTATATGCAAAGCTAAACATATAATGACAACTTCTATTCAGTCAAGAAATCCTTTAGAAGATTATACCAAAAAATCCACCAAATAAACCAATGGTATTCTATCCTAAAGCAGCAGAGGCACTCAACTGGATCCTCAAAATAGTGAATAACTGAAAACTACACTTCTACATTTTTACTCAGACCTGAGCCCTGAAGATCTAGTCGCAAATATTACATGTCTATAACTAAAATCTCACTCTCATCTCCGGAAATGTTGCACTTCTTAAGGGTAATTTTAAAATGAAAGGTTTAAAAATTGTTTCAAAAAAATGTTAAAGGCACAGGGATTTCACTTGGACCAGGTTCATTCTAAGTAGAACTCTATCTCACAGATTTTGACCTTATATCAAGTTTGAAGCAAAAGTGTCCTCACAGTTTGGTTTTCCTTTTTTTAAAAAAATAATTATTTATTTATTATTAAAAACAACAACAATAAACAACAAAATAACTGACCAGAGAGAGAGAGAGAGAGAAAGTGAGTGAGAAAGCAAGCTGCTAGGTCTGGGACTCAAACCATGGTTGGTCATGTGGGAATCCAGCGCCTTAACCATCATGCGACTTGCCAGCTTTCTCAGTTTGTTTTTATTTTTCTTCTTTCCTCTGCTTTCTTTAGCCTAAATTTCACTGTTGTCTCTCTTTAACCTTCTGATAAATAAATGTCTTTGTCCATCTGACAACCTCAGTTTTATTTAGCTATCTAAAAATAAATAAATAAGAAATTCTAGAAAAGCAAGCTGTAACATCATGGTTATGTATATCATTAGTAGGCATTAACTAAATTATGAATGCTTCAGAGCATTTTCCAGAGATAATTACTGGTCTGTACCTACATAAGAGGTGCTTTGTATACTTTTTGAGTATACAATAAAATCTATTATTAATAATTAAAAATTTAAATACTTAGTTCAATAATAAAAATGTATTTTATTATTTACAAATATGAAATTCACACAATTCTTTTTCATAATAGACCGTTAGGTAGCTGGGTGGAAGATACTATGTCAGAGAACAAATTCATGTTTTAGTAAAATTATTTTTCACTATTTCTCCTTATTGTAGGTTCCAGTCTATTTTTTCCTATGTTATTCATATAATTAGAATCTCACAGTTACCTAAAACCTGACAGACTTTCTGCCTTTTGTTTTTATCTCAGTGGTATTTAGGAGATGATTTTTATGAGAAATGTATTTATGTGTTAGCTTAATGTCCCATGATTAAGAAGAAGCAACACATAATTTGCAGAAAAAATTATTTGTTAAAGAATTATTTTATTTAACTTTATTCATTTTATCTATCTATCTATCTATCTATTTATTTATTTATTTTAATTTGACCAGAGAGGGACAGAGTCCAGCGCCCTTAACCACCACACCACCTGCCAGCCCAATTTTCAGAAAAAGTATTTGAAATCACACCAGGGAAAACAATTTGGCCTTCACTTATAGCGGACAGAAATATTAACATCTTTGG
Source organism: Tupaia belangeri chinensis (assembly GCF_000334495.1). Taxonomy (NCBI): domain Eukaryota; kingdom Metazoa; phylum Chordata; class Mammalia; order Scandentia; family Tupaiidae; genus Tupaia; species Tupaia belangeri. The sequence continues at coordinate 1,269,822 of NW_006160029.1, forward strand.
GTTAGACTCAATTCTCTCTGGAAAGGTACATGTAACTTACTTAGTCAAGGAACCAGAGTAAAACTTGGGAGTACACAAGTGATACCACAATTGTCTTCCTAAATAAGACACAATCCCTTGTAGGTAGATTTTTGTGCCCGTCCTTAGGTAATGCCACCTAAACATAATTCTTACAAAGTCAGTTAAGTATGATGCCAGTTATTCATTTGTCCAGGAATTAGTACAAGAAGCCTTTTCAATGGGTACTCCGTGGGAGTCAAAGAAACCATCTGATACATCAAAAGAATGGGCTAGACTCCTGGAGCCCATCCACAGTATGCCGCAACACTTCCAAGAGTTACCTGCCAAGCCAGGGCAAACACAGAAAACCGTTTGAAGTCCAACATCGCCCAGGTTATCCCAAGACTGAGGACAGATTATAGGAAATAAGAAAGCTGTGGCTTCATTAGTTTCACAAAAGGTTGCTGATGAGCCATTTTCTACCTAGGTAATTTGGCTTTTTTTCTGTTGCCATAAGCACAGGGTGGGTTTAACTGTTGAGGAAAACGGCTGCTGGCTTTACAACAGTGGAAATTTTATATTAGAGTAACCAGCAAAGAAAAGGAAAAGGTCAGAGGGTAAATTCCTTGCGCTGAAGCATGTTTTCACCAGCTGAACCTTACCCTTCTGATTAACAAAGTTCAGACAGCTGATGGCTGAAGTGGGGAGAAGGCAGAAAGCGGAGGGACGTTTTCATGGGTGTGTCGAAAGACAATTGTGTGAAATATTTGCAAAAGGTTAACTGAAAGAGACTGAACATTGCTTACTCCTCTGCGGGTACCTATTCTTCTCATTAGTGGGAGGTGTTCTATTCCTCAGGGAAGTACATTCTCCTGTTTTTACTTTGTTTTACACAGCTACTAGGATATTTATTTCACTTAATGCTATTTATTCCTATCTATTTTTAACCCCTCCGGGGAAGAGGTAGGCTTCCTGCTAAAGTGAGGAAATGGAAGTGTGAGAGTGGTGCAACCCTTTCCTTTGGAAAACACACAGGAGAGGCTGCATGAGGTAAAAATATCTCTTTCCTTTCCAACAAATGATGATGGTGGAGGTAAAGATGCTATTTCATTATAAACAGAATCTTTGAGGCAGTAGTGACAGTATTGTTTGACCTACACTACGCTTACCCCAGCCAGAATACTTTTCCTGGATTGTCTGTGAAGAGAAGACAGAGTCCGCCAATGTGGTCTTTGAGACGAGAATCTCAACATGTGCGTTCCACCCCCTCAGAACCAAAAGCTCTGGCTCAGCTATCTGAAGGAAGGTGGCAGAAATGTGATCTAAGTGCCCTCAGTTTATATGTATGTATTGAGGTGGCCTCCAAGAATGCCCAAGGGCTTCTTAGAGCCTTCTGAGCTAGTTACTTCAGAGACTGAATAGGTAAGAATCAAAATCTAAGAGCAGGATAGTACAACCTGTGCGAAGAAAACCTTAAAATGGTATTTGAATAGAAGCATATCAGTAATACAATACATAAGCTGTTTCTCAGGGTGATCACATTTTTTAATGCTGATTTTAAAAAAATAGTTTCTGAGACCAGCAGTTGGCATAATGACTATGTCGCTGGACTCCCATGTAGTTGAACACGGTTCGAATCCCAGACCCTGTGGCTTAAACTCACACTGGGCACGTATGCGTGTGTGTCTAAGATCCTGAGAGGAGAATGGAGGAGAAAGGATTGTGGTGTGGTCATCCCCCTTGCGGGGTGATTTCTTGCTTTCTGTTTCTCTGTCTCTGTCTTTCTGGTGAGCGCATGCGCCCTGTAGCAAAAACCTCTCAAAACAAAAAGTTTCTTTCTTTCTTCAGAGAGAGAGGGGCACCCCTCACATGGTCTCCACACTGCGGTCCACTGCAAGTCTCAGCTGGCCCAAATTTGGGGCACATATATGTCTAGCGTGCTCAGGGAGGTTCAGGTACAGGAACCCAGGATCTTTCCTGGCTTTAGGTATGTCACTGCTGTGCCACCACCTGGGCCTTCAAGGTGATTACATTTGGTTATTTTATTGTAAAACAAAAATACAGAAAAGAGTAGGCCAGGAGATCGATGTGATACAGGTATAAAAGCAAGTTCTGATATTTTGGTGGTTGGCAGAAATTTCTCCTAGTTTTAGTTTATGAAAAATGATGTGGTATAGAGCTCTGTAATGGAAATTTCTAATACCTGTCACTACTTCATTTAATCTCATTTTCATTTATTCTTTTTTAATAGAATTATGTAATTTTATTTATTTTAAAAAATAATTATTTAATTTTATTTATTCATTCATTTATTTTTTAATTTGACCACACACTCACACACACACACACACACACACACACACACACACACACACACAGAAAGAGAGAGGGAAAGTGAGAAAACAGGCTGCCAGGTCTGGGACTCGACCATGGTTGGCCACGTGGGAGTGTCCAGCACCTTAACCACCATGCCACCTGCTGGTCCCTATTTATTTACTTTTAATTTGCTACAGGGCCCACGAGAGAGAGAGAGAGAGAGAGAGAGAGAGAGAGAGAGAGAGAGAAAGTGAGAAGCAAGGAAAGCAAGTCACCAGGTCTGGGACTCCAGCTGTTTTCAGCCACGTGGGAGTCTAGTGTCTTAAACTGCTGGCCATGTCACCTGCTTGCCCCTTATTTATTCTTTAAAACAAATCTTTTTCTCCTACCCTACTTTCATTACACAACCTTTCTGTTTCTGTTCAGTTATTTCTCTTGACAGGAATTCCTTCTTCAGCTTCCCTATTCTCTTTCTATTTCAAATTCTAACACCCTCAACATTCAACTCCTGTCAACTGAAAAACCTTTTGATCCTACTCCAGGCTACTCTGACCATCTCAGTTCTGAATTTCTGTATCAGTCATACATTTATCTCTTACAATCAGACATTTCACTAAACACTGTCTTCTATTATTCTGTAGTTGTTTCAAGGACATTTCTCCTTTTATCAGGCTTACCAGATTCTTTTGTGTTTAGTAAGCACTCAATTACACTTAACTGACTTGACCAGAAACCCTAACACGTTTATCCAATCATCAGCTCTCCCACTATGATTTTCCAGTAACAAATTTGTTATCATCAATGAACATTTATGGATTTCCATAAGGGTCCTGGGCACTAACATGTGTACAGTTTTGCAGAACATTTAGTCTTTACCAATGGATTTATCTTGTGTGTGTGTGTTTACTTTTTTCATTTTTTCATTTTAATTTACATTTAATCACATACATCTTTACAGTGTACATGGATTTATTTTTCAATGCACCTACTGTTTAGAAACAAAAGAGTCCATGTTGTTTCCATAATGACTGACTGAATAATACTAAGAATAGCTCTACTTTTGATTGAAACTACAAGTAAAAGGTAGGCAAGAATGTAATTACTTAAGGTGTGGTATGGCCAGGAATCTTGGGAGAAACTTCCAATTCCTGCCAAAGATCCCAAGGATAACCACAACTAGACAGACTTTATATTTCCATGAACCATCTTAAACACAGTCCTTTTAACCCTGTTCCTCCAGCAAGATAAAACCACGGAAGCAGTAAGATGCTAAGAGGGAATAGTTCCATCTGGAGGTCCCTAAAGACAGCATTTCATTTTTCCTTTGTTTGCTTTTGACAAAAACTTTTGAAGTCTACAGAAATTACTCAAAACAAGTACCAGTGCAAATACCCAAAGCGAGAACAATGTTTTTGGTAGATACATTAGAATAGAGTCAGAACTTCAAAGAATTATCCTGTTTTACTAACTTCAAAGAATTATCTCTATTATGCAGCCAGGTACTCATTCTTCTTTTTTCTTTTTTTAAGAGAGATTTTTGCTATAGGACATGTGTGCTCACTGGAGAGACAGAGACAGAGAGACAGAAAAGGAAAAATTGTCCTCCAGGGGAGATGGCCATGCTGCAATCCCTTCTCCTCCAATCTCCTTTCAGGATTTTGGGCATGAGCATACACACGCCTAGCATGAGTTTTAAGCTGCTGGGTCCAGGACTCAAACTGTGGTAGACTACATGGGAGTCCAGCAACGTAACCATTATACTATCTGCTGGTCCTGGTACTCATTCTTTTTAATGCTACCAAACACTACAGAAGGAGTCAACTCTTCTTTAGGAAATGTGGAGAATGGGATAGTGTGTGTGTGTGTGTCTCATGCAAATGAAGAGTCAAAAATTAAATACCTGCTACCTAATTTTTAATAAGATCATTTTTCTGAGTACCATTGGATTCTATTAGGCTATTTTGTATCCATAAGAACATTGTCTTAAGTCTTCCTCACCGATCATTTAAGTGAAAGTAATGGTAAAGGATGAATCTGACTTTTACGTTATAACTCTCAGCTCCATATTTGTTTCTCAAATGCAATAGAAGCAATTAAACACACACACACACATAAAATAAATGACAAAGAATTGATAATGATGCATATCTAAGAGTTATATAATTAGGCTGTATTTGAAAAAAAAAAAGGGGGGTATTAAAATATTTGTGCTTTCCAACTGAGATGCTAGAAAAAAATCACTCTAGGTTTTAGTCAATTTCAGGATAAGAAAGGTTCTTGACTTTTCTTTTGAATTTTAGTTTTTCAATATCACATATCATTAATTTTGAACTTGTGATTCTGCTCAGTAGTAAGGAAAAAACCCACTCAGGTGAGTACTCACTATAATGTTATTTCAAGTTCACTTTAGACTTATTTTTTATCAAATCGATGATAGTTCTCATTGATTTCCCTGACCCCCCCTCCCAAGTCTCTTACTTCCTAATAAGCAGCAATAAAATATAACATGGCCAAATTCACTGTTATGCAGTCCTTACTTGTTGAGTTCTAAGACGCTCACATGCTCAGGTGTCCTTAATATTAAATGCTTTGGTATTGATAGTTAAGACATCTCAAAACATACAGCCTCAGATTTCCTTACTTCGGACCAGTCCAAAGCCACCCACTGAGGTGGACATGACTGGTTGTTGCAGGGCTCTTTTTCAATAGGCCGGTGTGTTAAACAACCACTGTAGTCCAGTGTCTCCTCCTCAGAAGGTCCCATCTTCCTGATGCAGAGCACTGCCCTTGTGCGCATTCCACCATCGCACGTCTTGCTGCACTCCAACCAATCCCCAATGAACCACCTGCAGCAAGAAGTGGAAGAAACACAGAAAAGCATGTCCTCAGTGGAAGAAACACAAAAAAGCATGTCCTTCAGTTGGGCGAGTGAAGCATTTCACTGATGAACTATCAGTATGTCTTTTCTCTAGAAGAGCCATTATTACTGTGTTGGTTGATATAACATATGGCAAATTGAAGAGCTGCTAAAGAAGAAATCCATTCACTGTCAGTTGCTTTCCTAGAGTTGAGTACCCAGACTTTGGAGAAGGAAGAACCAAGGTTCAAACAAGCAATGCATTACATGTTTTTAAATCTTCTTGAATGATCTACCTTTTAAAAATGAAGATAAACAATGATCAATTGCATAAGATAGTCATGAGGATCAAATAAGTTAATATACATAAAGCCCCCAGTGATATTGTTGGAAATGTTTAACAACCAGCTCTCCACACAAGTGAGGGAACACTCATTTGTGGCATTTGTCAGTTTTTGTAGAGGAAACACCTCACATGGCTAGCTTGACATACTGAACACGAACAAGAGAAGATGTGCTAGCAATAGAATCACAGGAACCAGGCCTAGCTGACTTCAGAACACTGAACACTTTAACACGGAGTCTGGCATATACCAAACAAGAAACTAGCTATTTTTATTATTATTACATTGAAGCAGGTTCTCCCATAATTGCGAATTTTATGTTCAAACCACCCTAAAGGAGCTAGAGATTTGTTATCCAATTTCAAAAAATGAATTTCTATGAAGATAGGAGGCCTTGACTGCCCAAATATCCATCCTGAGGACGTGGAATCTTAAAACACTTATTTTAGGGGCAGAAGCCTGAGCAAGCTCTATAACAGCATGGAGATCCCTTGTTTGGGCACCTTTGCCCCTAAAAACAGCCTCTGCACAGCTATGTGGGAAGAAACTCAAATGCCTAACCAAAATGAACATGTCTCATATTTGTAGTTATACCACTATTTTCCATAAAATCATCAATGAACTCTCATATATGTAATTTTAGGTTTTGTGGTTTTTTGGTGTTTTTTTTTTTTTTTTAGTACTTCTGCAGGACTCTCTTCTAGACACATCAGTAGGTCCAAGGTATGTGAATCATGATTCAAATCAGGTCAAAGAAAATCTGCTTTAAGATTTTTATATCTTAACTGGAGCAAAGGCTGGAGCAAAGGGACCCTTTGTTTTTGGGGCACAAAGGTGTAAGAAATGAGTCTAGGTTAGTGGTTGTGTCTCCTGTTGAGTGGAATGAGCTGACTTGAAAGAACTGCCCAAATATCCATCCTGAGGACGTGGAATCTTAAAACACTTATTTTAGGGGCAGAAGCCTGAGCAAGCTCTATAACAGCATGGAGATCCCTTGTTTGGGCACCTTTGCCCCTAAAAACAGCCTCTGCACAGCTATGTGGGAAGAAACTCAAATGCCTAACCAAAATGAACATGTCTCATATTTGTAGTTATACCACTATTTTCCATAAAATCATCAATGAACTCTCATATATGTAATTTTAGGTTTTGTGGTTTTTTGGTGTTTTTTTTTTTTTTTTAGTACTTCTGCAGGACTCTCTTCTAGACACATCAGTAGGTCCAAGGTATGTGAATCATGATTCAAATCAGGTCAAAGAAAATCTGCTTTAAGATTTTTATATCTTAACTGGAGCAAAGGCTGGAGCAAAGGGACCCTTTGTTTTTGGGGCACAAAGGTGTAAGAAATGAGTCTAGGTTAGTGGTTGTGTCTCCTGTTGAGTGGAATGAGCTGACTTGAAAGAATGCAGAGGAGCTAGAAAGCCTTGATGGCATTGGAGTTCTCGATGGTAGCCATTCCTCAGGCTAACTCCATAACCCTCTGCAGAGACGCTTGCCCACGGTGAAGTGTTATCTGAACCAGAGTCTTGACTGAGGTACTATTATATTTAATTTAGTAAATTTTTGCTGAATGTCTACTACATCCAAGGCATTTGCTTTGTTGCAAAGAAGAGGAAAGTAAGGTCCAGAACTAGAAAGCCAGTTTTCCAAAATCATGAAAATAGAAATGATTGAACCAGGACCAGATTTCCCATCAACTACAATTCCAACTGAATTTCACTTGTAACAATAGTTTACAGTAGGATCTAAGTCACAAGCATAAGGTCACATAATACTTTCTTCGATCCATGATTATAAATCATGCAACTATCCTTAATGGACATATTCATGCCCTTGAGTGGGAGACTACCTAGAGAGAAGAATATGAAAAGTATAAAGACAAATTCCTCACTATTTCCATGAACATGCTTTGACAGTGCCAGCGTCATATAGAAGATGATACCTTAGTGAAATTAGAGGACTAGTATCCTAAATTTAAGCCTGCATTTAGCCAACAAAGCTACAATGGTCTCTGCTCATTATTATTTGTATTAAATATTTTTATAGGGCCAGCCTGTTGCCTCCTGGCTAGGGAAGCCAGATTCTGCCTGGTCAATTACATGGTTCAAATCCTGGTTCAGTGGCTTGAAAAATACACCATCATATGTGTGTGTGTGTGTGTGTGTGTGCAGTGCCCAAATCCCAATAGGATGAAGAATTAGAGGAGAAGGGATTGCAGTGTGACCACACCCCACTGGAGGATATTTTCTCTGTCTCTTTCTCTGGTGAGTATATTCACTCTTTGGCAATTTAAAAAAAAAAAAAAAAGAAAAAGAAGGATTATCATAGCTAGTCACTTTTTCAAACTTAAAATGTTTTGGCAAAATCTAAAATTTTCAACCAAAATTAATTTAGAGAATGATAATCCGATACTGAATTTTTTTTAAAAAAACTATTTTTTATGAAATTATTTTACTAAGGAAATTTAAAATGATTTTCATAATCTTTCCTTTCTGTATTCCACAGATGAACATGAATCCAAGTTGTTAGGACCATTTTTGGTAAAGACAAAAATGTGTACTGAGAATAATAACTTGCATGCCTGCCATAGTGCAACTCTGATTCAATTCACAACAGTGATTTCATCACCAAGATTAGGGGATAAAACAGAAATTTGTATAACTGAGCCACAAAAAGTTCAGTCATACCACCTCCAGCCATGATCTCATTAGGTCTCATAATGTTTAGAGGGATGGAGGCCTTCAAATTAAACACAGGTGCCCAGAGTAACAGCAGTGATTCAGGAGGTGTTGCTGTTCTTTGCTGCTCAGGGTCAGGGCCACCTCTGCATTTTTTTTTTCTTTGTCCCTGTTGTATTGCCAACCATTTTTCCTCAAACTTAGGTTAAATGTATTACTCTGGTCTTCAGCTTGGAATGTGTAAAAGTAGAAGTATTAATCACCCTCCTAATTTCCTTTCTGACTTTTAACTCTCATTTCAGGCTTCACATTCAGTCCCTGTTGCATCCTTATTGCTCATCCTCTCATCACTCCCCGCATCTCTTGGAAGGATTAAATCACACCCTAGTTAATTCAACAGTTTTGCAATTTTACCACTGCATCAGCTTGTCTCAGTTTCTCCATTCTCCTGACTAGTTAAAGGCACACTGCTTCCTTCATCTTCCATCACCATTATGTTACCCTCTGATGGTATTTCTGTTTTTCTCCCCCTCCTCTAGTTCTTTAGCAAAAATATAAACAGTGAAATTCTCTCTAGGAATATTGATTACTGAATTGTTAAGCGCCTGGTCAATCTTGAGACTGTTTGTTTCTAAGCTCTCCCCAATACCCCATGATCAAACTGTCTGCATCTTCACAAGTGCCTTCTTATCCATTAGATGCTAACAAGTAGTGGGGTTCATGTTTAAGTGTCTAAAATAAGAGGGACTAGCTGCAACCCGTGTAATTTAATCTACACTCTCAGTATAATACAAACAGTAATATTATTGAAGGTAGGAATAAGAGAGCACTACAAAAAATTTTGCCCCAAGCTTGCCTAACTAAGTTAAAAAAAGGGGGGGGGGCATATAGGGGGCCAACAGGTGGCATGGTGGTTAAGACACTGGACTTCCACATTGCAATTCGAGTCCCAGACATGGTGGCTTGCTTTCTGACTTTTGTTTTTCCTCTCTCTCTCTGGTCAAATTAAAAATTAAAATAAATAAAATTAAGTAAAAAATTATTTTTTTAAAAAAGAATACATCACATAACCAAAATACTATTTTTGCTTTTTAACTTAGAAAAAAAGTGGCAGAGGGACCAGCAGTTAGCATAATGGCTATGTCGCTAATCTCCCATGTTGCCGACCACAGTTTGAGTCCTGGACCCAGTGACTTAAACTCATGCAGGGCGCGTGTGCGTGCATGCCCAAGATCCCGAGAGGAGAATGGAGGAGAAGGGATTGCAGCATGGCCACACCCTGGGGGGTGATTTTTCACTCTCTGTCGCTCTGTCTCTCTCTCTCTTTCTGGTACGCACACGTGCCCTATAGCAAAAACCTCTCCAGAAAAAAAGAAAGTGGCAGAGCATACGAAAACAAGCCAATACTGAATATTCAGATTAAAAGAGAAAGAGATTTACTACCCTTTTTGTCCTAGAGTCAAAAAACTAATTGTCAGTATTTTTTATATATAAACACAACATAGCAAAAAATAATTCAGAATTTAACAGTAACACCTTTAACTCAATTATATAACCTATTCTGTACTTACAAATAAACTAAAACTTTTATAGATGAAAAACAATTTTTAGAAATATTTCAAAATAGGACCAGCAGACGGTGTAGTGGTTACGTTGCTGGACTCCCACTTAATTGACTGTGATTCAAGTCCCAGACCTGGTGGCTTAAAACTCACGCCATGTGTGCATGAGTACCCAAGATCCCGAGAGGAAAATGGAGGAGAAGGGACTGCAGCATGGCCATCTCCTCTGCAATGTAATTTCTCACTTTCTGTCTCTCTGTCTCTATCTTTCCAGTGAGCACACACACCTTATAGCAAAAACCTGTCTTTAAAAAAAAAAAAAAGAAAGAAAGAAAAAACAGGGAATAATTCAAAACAAAAAAACTGGTTTAAAAATTTTTTTTCATCCCGTAGCCAATGGGAAAGAGGAACTAATATTAAGCAGAACTATCCATACCCTAAGCATTCTACCATCAATGTTTTCCTAAATTTTAAAAAGCATTTAATAAGCATATTTGAAGTTGCAGCAATTGAGAATGGGTCAATGAAGCAAGCAAAGTCACATGTATTAAATGCCACCAGACACTTGATTTGTAATGTAGAAAATTAGTGATGTCTGGTAGAACAGGAAAAATGTCACCAGAGATTAGCATACTCTCATTAGAAAAATGATGGCACTTGGCCTAGATGATTTCTGTGATTCTTCCTACTTCTCAAATTTGGGAGTTTTATAGAGGACTCTGACGGATCCCTTTCTAAACATAAAACACAAGATTATAGTTGTCCATGAATGAGATCCAATGACTCAAAACAATTGTTAAACATTATATCATGAAAGCTATCATTAAGTAAAACCAAGGCTCTGGATAAAAATTAGTATCTTTCCACTCTGAGTTTTCTCTAGCACTTCTTATAATTCTCTTACTCTAGGAGAACTGAATATCCACCTGCAGAAGAATAAAACTAGACCCTTATCTCTCACTACTAACAATAGTTAACTCAAAATGGATTGAGGATCTAAACATAAAACCTCAAACTTTAAAAATACTCATGGAAAACACAGGACAAACTCTTGGAGACCTTGGAGTAGGCAAAGACTTCTTAAAGAAGACCTTCAAGGCACTGGCAATAGTCCCAAAAATAGACAAATGGGACTATATTAGGCTGAGAAGCTTCTGCACAAAGAAACAATGAGTAGAGTGAGAAGACAACCCTCAGAGTGGGAGAATATATTTGCAAATTATATCTCAGATAAGGGATTGATAACCAGAATATACATGGAACTCAAGCATCTTACTCACAAAAAAAAATAAATAAATAAAAAATGATCCAATTAGAAGATGGGAAAATGAACTGAACAGACAATTATCCAAAGAAGACATACAAATGGCCCAAAAGCATATGAAAACATGGTTGAGATCTCTTATCATAAGGGAAATGTAAATCAAAGCCACAATGAGATACCACTTAATCCCAGTCAGAATAGCTAAAATTAAGAAAAGAAATAATGGTAAGTGCTGGAGAGGCTGCAGTGAAAAGAGAATGCTCTTACACTGTTGGAAGGAATGTAAATTAGTACAACCACTTTGAAGAATGATATGGAGGGAACCAGCAGTTAGCGTAATGGCTATGTTGCTGGATTCCCATGTAGTCGACTGCGGTTCGCGTCCCAGACCCAGTGGCTTAAAACTCACACCGGGCACGTGTGCATGCGTGCCCAAGATCCCGAGAGGAGAATGGAGGAGAAGGGATTGCAGCATGACCATCCGCCCTGGGAGTGATTTCTCGCTTTTTGTCTCTATGTCTCTCTCTGTCTATCGGGCGAGCACACACACCCTATAGCGAAAACCTCTCCAAAAAAAAAAAAAAGAATGATATGGAGATTTCTTAGAAACCTACAATTAGAACTACCATACGATCAAATAACTCTACTTTTAGGTATTTACCCAAAGGATAGAAAAAACTTCAGTCAGAAAATCACTTAAACATCTAAGTTTATTTTAGCATTATTTATAATTAGTAGGACATGGAATCAACCCAAATGTCTAAAAATAGATGATCAGACTGAAAAAAAATGTGGCATATGTACTCTATTGACTACTACACAGCCATGAAAAAGAATGAAACTCTAACATTTGATACAAAGTGAATAAACATGGAAGACTAATGCTAAGTGAAGCAAGCCAGACTATGAAAGACAGACTTTGTATGTCCTCAAATAATATCGATAATCTGCACTCTATAGTAGCAGGGAGAACAACGGTAGATACTAGATAGTAAGGATGGGGTAATATGGGGGTGGGTAATGAAGGGAGAGAGAAAGGGAGGAGAGCGGGGAGGAAAAAAGAAAGAAAAAGTATGCTTAATTGACAAAAAAATGAAAAGCTATTTGCTGCTGCTGATCTGTATAGTAACATCTTTGTCTTGACTAATATGCATGGTAATTATGCTAGAAAAGAAATGTTATACACTGTAAAGATCTATGTGATTAAATGTAATATAAAAATTAAATTAAAAAAATAATTCTTAGTGTACTGATCGTATTTTGTCTTATACTACAGTTGCTTTATATGTATCTGCCTTAGTAGATTGTCCTTAGGAAAAGGAACCATGTCTCCCAAAGCACCATGCCTTCCACATTGTAGTCAATAAAAATTTTTTTATTTGTCCGAAGGCATGTGTCCTTACTAGAGAAAAATACAGAAAAAAAAAGGAGAGGCAGAAAAGGAGGGAGAGGTCATGATTTAAAACTGAACTTGTGGCCTTCTTCTTGGGATCCAAATTAACATACCTTCTTTTTCTTTTATTTTTTAAAAAATCTTTTGTGATTTAATTAAAGTATTGCTATTCATTTTTTAAAACTCTTTCTTATAAGCACCAAATTTTAACATCTAAGTCAATTTTGGGGAAAGAAACACCATTAAGAACTTCCCTTCAGAACAAAACAATGATGTTCACTCCTCATTCCTCCAAATATCCAAACTGAAGGTCTACCAAAACCAAAACCAAACAAAACAAGCCCACAGAGAAATAAAAAGAAACAAAATTATATTCTATGGGGTCAGTGCATTTATCAGTCTTTGCTGTGCTAATTGCCCTTCACCTGACTTTCAAAAAAAATAACACCCTCGCTTATCAAAATATACATTTTCCATACGTTTTTCAGAATTAAAAAATAATAGTTAAAAAAGGAAAACTGTAAAGAATTCACCATCAATTGCCAGATATGGCGTGCAGAGGTCAGGAAGGGCATCACACATGACTGGGGAATTTCATTTTCAAGGCTTAGCTTTCTTCTAAACAGTGTGAAATACCCACAGTTCCAAGTACGAAGGGACGCAGATGATCTCCTTCAAGAACTCCACAGGACAATACAGGCACCTGAACTGTTCTTTATAGAGCGACAGGGCTTTCCCTGTGTGAAATATTTCCCATCCTGTTTCAATGCTGTCATTGAAGGTCAAGAATCCATCTGAGAAACTCCCATGTGGAATCTCCTTCTGGAGAGGTGGAGACTGGGACAGTCCTCAAATCATTAATCACCTAGTCAAACTCTCTCCCTTCTTTGACATACCTCTTCAGTACTGGGATACGGTCTTCTGTGAGAACCTGATAGCTATCTCCCTTAGGATGGTCTAAGACATTGCCACACATTTTTCATGTGTATTCCTTACATCCATCAATCACCATTTGGTCAGTCTACCATAGTGACCATCTTTGATTTTGCTTTGACTATTTTACATAATATGCCACCATCTCTACCACCCAGAATCAGTACATCATTGCCAGTGTAATCTTCTCTGCCACTGCCCATGATGGCCCAGGTATATGCCAAATCACTCTGCCAAATCAACATCCTCACTCAGAATATTTCCAAATTGCTTCAAGTGTGAAATTTTAATGTTCCAATAAGGTGAATCTTCATTATATACCACTTCATCTACATTGTACTCGACCAGACACCCACCAGCAGTGGGCCAGTATCTGTCGATGGCGGCTCCTCCAACAATAGGTGATCATCTCTTCACCTGCCCAGTACCTCCTGATTTGATTCTTCCATTCTTTCTTCTCTATTCAAAAGGCTGTTGATTTCTTCTTTGCCCTGTATATCATTGTTGTAATTCTGAAGGTCCAGCAACACCAATCCATGTGGGTAAATTCTCAAATTGCAAAGCTGCCATTCTTGTTGGTGTAGGTTACTAAGTAGCCATGGTCCTGCCAGGGGTGTACCAACTCTGCCATACCCTGCTCCTAGAAAATGAACTGGAGGCCTTTTAGAATGGTCTCGTTGTTGGCTTTGGTGCCACGCATGAAGTCTGTGCATGCTGGGCCTGCTGCTGTTGTGAAGTGAGGCCCTGTGCCATGCCTAGGGGAGGCAGCAGCAGGAGACTGGGGCTAAGGTGTGTCAGACTGAGGCCCCATTTCTCCCTTTCCTTTCTTTCTTTCTTTTTTTTGGGGGGGGTGGTATATTTTTGCTATAGAGTGCTTGCACTAATCAGAGAGACAGAGAAACACAAAGCAAGATGACCACACCATGATCCCTTCTCTTCACACACGCCCTGCATGAGTTTCAAGCCTACAGGTCCAGGACTGGAACTGCGGTCTACTACAGGGAAGTTCGACGAGTAACCATTACACCATCTACTGGTACCTTCCTTCCTTTTCTTAGAGTGGAGCACTAGATTCTGTCAATCATTTCTTTTAATATCAGCCCCTCCCCTTCCTTTTTGTTTCCCATTTACTTAGCCTGCATCCCAGATTCCACTATTTGTACTCACCATCATGTCATCACCTA
>NW_006160029.1:1284383-1295483 GCF_000334495.1 Tupaia belangeri chinensis
CACTCTTTCTCATAAGAGTTGCTGCTATGAGCACACTAATTTCCCCCAGCAAGGCCACCTCTGGCCCTTTAAAGTCTTTCAAATAAGCATTGGTATTATTTCTCCACCAACGCCTCTTTTGTCTATTCTTCTTAGACTCCTGTCATCATCATCTTTTTTTTTTTTTCCAGAGAGAGATTTTTGCTATAGGGCACGTGCATTCGCCGGAGAGAGATTAAGTGAGCAATCACCCTCCAGGGGGCATGACCTTGCCACAATCCCTTCTCTTCTATTCTTCTCTTGGGATTTTGGGCACACACAGTCATACATGCCTGGCATGAGTTTTAAGCCTCTGATCAGGACGCAAACCACAATGGACCAAGTGGAAGCCCAGCAACATAACACCACCTGCTGGTCCCCTGTTACCTGTTTTATAAAAGGATTAAATATTACTGTATTCTATTTCTCCATACTATACTTCACCCAATAAAACTGAAGGCACTTGAAATATTTTGTTATTTGAGGACTAGCAGGTGCCATAGTGATTAAGGCACTGGACACTCCCACATGGCTGACCATGGTTTAAGTCCGGACCTGGTGGTTTGCTTTCTCACTTTTCCTTGCTCTCTCTCTGATTAAGTTAAAATAAATGAATGAATAAATAAATTTTAAAAAAATAAATATTTTGTTATTTGAAAAGGTATTTTCTGATAAAAAATTAGGATTTTAAATTAATGGTATTAGGAAAATAATACTTTAAAATAAATATAAATACCTTCCTCAAATTAAGCAAACATATTCCAAATAAATTTTATATTAAAAGCAAAGAAAAGGGTCTAGTAGGTGGTATGGTGGTTGAGGTGCTGGACTCCCACATAGCCAACTGTGGGTTGAATCCTGGACCATCGACTTGAAAATTATGTTAGACAATGTGTGTGTATGCTCAAAATCCTGAGAAGAGAAGGGAGGAGAAGGGACTGTGTCATGGTCAAACCCTCCGGGGCGGGGGGGGGTGTAGTTTTTACTTTCCCTCTCACTATCTCTCTGGCTCTCTCTGGTGACTGTAATCATCCTATATCAAAAACCTTAAAAATAAATTTAAAAATTAAAAGATAAATAAACATTGAAAGTATAATCTTAGAATGAGTAAATTTTTTTTTTACTTTATAAAGGATTATTTATTTTATTTCATTTATTATTATTTATTTGCTATAGGGCACATGCACTTACCAAAGACAGAGAGAAAATTAAAAACCAAGCTGCCAGGTCTGGGACTTAAACCATGGTCAGCCATGTGGCTGTCCAGTGCCCAACTACCATACCACCTGCTGGCCCTGAGTAAAATTTTTCTAAACATTATAGCAATGAAAGAAATACAAGTGTGATAGTTTTCCTAAATAACATTTTAAAAAATTTCTATATAAAAATAGATCAAAACACCATAAATAATATGGAAAACATGTGATGAACTAAAAAATAAATATTTGAAGCACAGGAAAACGATTAAACATCCTTGATACCCGAAGAGTTCATACAAATAAATAACAAAATGATAAACACTTGAATAGAAAAAGGAGACAGATCCTTCATTTAAAGTAAAATAGTGTTAGTATGAATGGCCATTGAAGATAATTTTTATGCTCAGTTTTATCAGCAATCTAAGAAATGCAAAATAAAATAGCAATAGATATTGAGGCTCTTTTCTAAAAAACAAAAAACCCAAAATATTTTGGGACCAACTGATAGTGGAATGGTTATGTTGCTGGACTCCCACATGGCTGACTGTGGTTTGATCCTGGACCCAATGGCTTGAAATCACAGCAGGTGCATTTGCATACATGCTCAAAATCCAGAGAGGAGACTGGAGGAGAAGGGATTGCAGTGTGGCCATCCCCCCTAGGGGGTGATTTCTTGCTTTTTGTCCCTCTGTCTTTCTATCTCTCTGGCAAGTGCATGAGCCCTACAGCAAAAATCTCTATCAAAAAAACTTTTAAGTTTTTGTTATAGGGCCCATGTACTTGCCAGAGAGAGAGAGACAGAGACAGAGATAGAGACAGAGGGAAAGTGAGAAATCACCCCCTGGAAAGATGGTCACACCGTAATCCCTTTTTATCCAGTCTCTTCTTGAGATATTGGGCATGCACCTAACATGTGCCTGGCATGATTTTCAAGCTACCAGAACCAGGACTCAAACTATGCAGTCAGCGCCTTAACCTCCATACCACTGCAGGTCCCTCAAATATTGTTTTTAATAATAATAATATCTGGGGCCAGCAGGAGGCATGAGGGTGAAGGTGCTGGACTCCTAAATAGCTGACTAAGGTTCAAGTACCGGATCTGGAGACATGCTTTCTCACTTTCCCTTTCTCTCTCTCTCTAGTGAGTACATATGCCCTATAGCAAATTAAAACAGTAATAATAATAATAATAATAATAAATAAAATTAAATAAATAATTCTTTAAAAATATCCAATGTTCAGTGCATGCCAGTTCAGGGAAATGGCATTCTTACATACTGTTAGTGGTAGTATATATTCATACAATCTTTCAGGAGAGCAATTTGACAATTTGCCTCAAAGACCATTTGTGCTTCCATTTGAACTACAAATTCTATCCCTATTTATTTAGCATAAGGACATAATTATGGAGAGCAAAGTTTTAGTAGCAAAATGGCTAATGTGGTATCATTGGGTATCAAAAAACATAGCTAAGATGGTTCAACAGTGGAGTACCAATTTAAGAAAAGAAGGACATATTTACTAAATGTTATTTAAGATATTTTATGTCTGAAATATGCTGATGGCTGACTCATCATAAATAATACAATGCCATCTTGTTATATACATATACCTACGTACACAAGAAAAAGACAAATATATACATTAAATTAGCAACAGTGGTATTATAGGTGTTTATTTCCTTTTAAAAATTATTTATTTTATTTATTATCATTATTATTATTTTTAATTTGACCAGAGAGAAACAGAGAGAAAGAGAGAAAGAGAAAGTGAGAAAGCAAACTGCTGGGTCCAGGAGTTGAAACATGGACAGTCACATGGGAGTCCAGCGCCATAACCATCACACCACCTGCCAGCCCGTAGGTGTTTATTTTCCTCTTTTTGCTTATCTTCCTTTTGCCTATCACATGATAATCTGAAAGGAACCAAATCCCTTTCTTCTATACTCGAACTCTCTTTTAATTTCAGTAGTCTTTGCACAATTAAAAAAAAATTTTTTTTTAGATTTTTGCCATAGGATGCATGTGTTCACAAAGAGAGAGGGCAAGTGAGAAACCACCTCCGGGGGAGATGGCCACACCACAATCCCTTCTCCACCTTTCTCAGGACTTTGGGCATGCGTACGCACACACCAAGTATGTTTTTCAAGCCACCAGGTCCAAAACTCGAACTGCAGAATCAGCCACGGGGGAATCCAACACCTTATCCACCTCACTACCAGCTGGCCTGATTTTTATCTTTATAATGCCAGTGTCTACTGGGACTCCTATTAAATATGACAACCATTATAAAAAATGAAGATGTTTTTTCACAGTCTGTATTCAAAGGAATAAAGGCAAAATTTAAAAGGCATTTAGTGAAAAATGGATTGATGATGAGTAACATTTTAAAGAGGTACTTTTAGGACCTTTTACCAAAAAAAAGAGAAACTCTCAGGCTAAACTTTCTCTTTCCCATATTCTCTTTAATTTTCTCTTTTGAGTTCTATACCCATTTCCAAACTTAAGTTTATTGCATAACTACAAAAGGAAAGGATATAGGAAGCCTAATTTTTTTGAGAGAGAGAGATTTTCACTATAGGGCACGTGCGCTCGCCAGACAGACAGAGAGAGACAGAGACAGAAAGCGAGAAATCACCCCCCAGCGGGGATGGTCACGCTGCAATCCCTTCTCCTCCATTCTCCTCTTGGGATCTTGGGCACGCACGCACATGCGCCAGGCATGAGTTTTAAGCCACCGGGTCCGGGACACAAACTGCGGTCGACTACGTGGGAGTCCAGTGACATAGCCATTACGCTAACTGCTGGTTCTCAAGGAAACCTAATTATAATTATATACTTTTTTTAAAGAATTGTTTTATTTAACTTTATTTATTTATTTATCTATTTATTTTAACTTGACCCGAGAGGGACAGAACAAGAGAGAGAAGGAAAGTGAGAAAGCAAGCTGTCAGGTCCGGGCCTTGAACTGTGGATGGCCATGTGGGAGTACCGTTCCCTTAACCACCATACCACCTGTTGGTCCCAATTTTAATTATGCAAGTTAGTGTTGTCAATTATCTTCAAACTATTTTTTTTTAATTCCAAATCCACAATTACATGAGATGACTGATGAATGAAATCTCCAAAGACATTGGACATTTAAACATTTCATCTTAAACAAATAAAAAAGCTTAGGCCAGAATAGAACCATAGAAGCAGTATAATCAGACCCTCTCAGATACCTTAAGTGGCTGACAAATGCCAAGCATAATACTCAAAATCCAGAGTGTCCAGAAATTAACCTGATAGGTTGAGACTCACAATGAAAAGATATATGCTGAAATTACTGGAAACATGCCAAAGGATAAAATTAGCCCATGGAGTCTGAGCATCATTTTGTTTTACAGCATCTTTAAAGATAAATTTATAAAAATAATTGGCAGAATAAAGAAAATTTAATAAGTAATTTCTCTCTCTTTTTTTATTTTTTAAAATTTTTTGTTAGGTTTTTGCCATAGGGTGTTTGCCCTTTAACAATCCTTTCTCCTCCATTCTCCTCTCAGCATTTTGGGCACATACATTGTCGGCTGTGTGGGAATCCAGTACCTTAACCACTAAATCACCCTCTGGCCCTGAAAACTGACAGGTCACATTTTCATATCCTTTCATGTCTGGATTTTAAGGAATTAGTTACATGGTAGTCACATATTGAAAAGAACTGGTAAGAAATTATAAAAGTCTTAGAAAAAAGCTTCTATCAGCCTAGATCTTCTGTGCTCCTTATTTAATAGCCACTATCCTGATTTTTTTTTTTTTTTTTTTAGGTTTTTGCCACAGGACGTGTGTGTTTGAGGGAGAAGGAGAGACACAGAGAGGGAGAGTGAGAAATCACCCTCCAGGGTGATGACCAATCCACAATCCCTTTTGCTTCATTCTTTTCTTAGGATTTTGTGCATGCACACACATGTGCCTGACATGATTTTCAAGCCACCAGTCTGAGACTCAAACCGAGGTGAGCGAACTGGGAGTCCAGTGCCTTAACCACCATGCCGCCTGCTGGTCCCTATCCTTAACTTTTATAAGAGACTAGAGATGAGTAGTTCCTTTTAAGATTCCAATGTTCAGGTAGACATTGACTTAGGATAATGAAAGTTCATTTAGGCATTGTTGTTTTGAAACAAAAATGTTAAAATGTACCTTTCTTTCACTCTACTAGGGGTATGGATTCTTTATCCATTTTAACCCTTAGGTTTTTGTGACTTACTGTGATCCTTTTTTGAAGAAGCACTGGTTCATTATAAAGCTTTCTTTTCCAGTTCTTAAAAACTTGGGGCAGATAAATTCATCTGCTTCCTCTTTCACTATCAGTTTCATGTTGGGATAATTTGCTAATGGGATATCAGTTTATCTTATTTCTCAAATAAGAATGAAACGCCATTGATACGTGTTTTATCTTACAGCTGTCAGTCAAGCAAAACCCTGTAAAGATCAGTATTGTCATGATCAACTCAGCATCTTTGTCTTGTTTCACATAATCATTGACTTTTGCTCAATGAACAAACCTTTCTGTTCTTACAAATCATAATGTGTGGCTCACTGACAATAGGTCTCCTTTTTAAAGCTGTCCTTAAGATAAATGGGTTCTGGGAACCAGCAGTTAGCATAATGGCTATGTTGCTGGATTCCCACGTAGTCAACCACGGTTCGTGTCCCGGACCCGGTGGCTTAAAACTCACGCCAGGCGCGTGTGCGTGCGTGCCCAAGATCCCGAGAGGAGAATGAAGGAGAAGGGATTGCGGCGTGACCATTCCCCCTGGGGGGTGATTTCTCGCTTTCTGTCTCTATGTCTCTCTCTGTCTGTCTGGCGAGCACACGCGCCCTACAGTGAAAATCTCTCCAAAAAAAAAAAAAATTAAAAAGATAAATGGGTTCTCTCCTTGTGCCTCCCCTTAGAGTGAGCTGCAATTGTTACATGAAATCAGCATAAAGCAACATGAAGTACACCCCCATGTCTGTGCCCAACACTCAGGAGACAGCGTTTCCTATAACCAAAGAACTTAAGATGGGGTTAGCAAATTAAAGTATTGATTTCTATTCCAGAATATTCTAAGCATGTAAAAGTAGTTAGGACATTAGGATAAATATGTGGAAAAAACAGCACTGCAAACAAATCACTGTATTTTGGTAAATCTAGGACATCAATACCTTACATACCATTAGGAAGAGGAAAAATGTCGATTATTTTAAGACAACATCAGTTGTGGGGGACCAGCAGGTGGTGTGGTAGTTAATACACCGGACACTCCCACATGGACGACCATGGTGTCTCGGACCTGAAGGCTAACTTTCTCACTTTCCCTCTCTTTCTCTCCCATCTCTCTCTCTCCCTTTCTCTCTCTCTCACTCTCTCTCTCTCTGTGTGTGTGTGTGTGTATGTGTGTCTGGTCAAATCAAAAAAATATAATAAATGAATGAATAAATAAAATTCAGTAATTCTTTCTAAAAAAAAGACACCATCAGCTGCAAGATGAATCCTAATTTCAAAGATGTTAAAATGTGAAAAGATGTGTGCCTTAGAAACATGAAATTTCTAGCACTGTGCTAGAACTAAGTTTATTGAGTTTGTACTATGAATGAGTTAAAAACTGAAACCTATCGATAAAAAGGAATCTTTGCTTAGCGTGAAAGGACATCAAAATTCCACCTTCTGTCAGGTTTTCTCCCTCTTAATGAGACTGATCTTTTTAACTGTCAGAAGGTGCATGCAATCACCAGAGAGAGAGAGAGAGAGAGAGAGAGAGAGAAAACAACCTCCAATGGGTGTGGTCACACTGCAATCCTTTTTCCTCCATTTCTCCAATCTGTGGGAATTTTGGAACGCATGCATACGCATGTGGGGCTGGGATTCCAACCTTGATCAGACCTGTGGGATTGGCTTTTTATGCTCAGCCCTGAACTGCTGTGCTACAGTGCTAGCCCAGTCCAATTTATCCACATGAATATGTTTCCAGATATGAACACATGATGTCTTTCTCTTTACACCTGCAGAAAGTAATTCTCACTTCTTTCTCTTACTTACTCGGGTGGACAGGGCTCAGTGTTGCAGGCTCTCTGATTTTCAGGTGGCTTACTGTCAGGGTCACAGTAATTGTTCTGGACAATGGAGTTGTCATCCAACCTTTTACAGACCACCTCCTGTCTTTGGACACCTTGAGGAAAGGAGGACATCATTAATTGAAGAGTAGTTTACCTTCTGAAAAGTTAGGTATGCACAGCTTTCCTCTGTGGGAATCAACCTCACTGGATCGCTGCTGTCTTATCTGTTCCAGAAACACTTGACTGCTTCTCTAAAAAGGAGAGAAGTCCTGGTCATTATACTGAAATTTTCAGCAAAATTATTGTTCTTATATTTAGAAACAATAACTGTTTTCAAGTCCAGAAAAGAAACTATTGGTAATTTTAAACAAGTAGTATTCCCATTTGTATATTCTTCTTCATGCTGTCCTTAAAAAAACTTTAAATTTCCAAAGGATCATCAGATAAAATGTATGAATAGGCATTTCAGTATAAAACAATGGCTTTAAATTTATTTAAAAATAAAACAATAGGACAAATTTACTTTTTGATATTTTGTAGGATAAACTCCATCAATTTAGTCTTTGTTAAGAACACATCATATCCACACATTTCATTTTTTTTTCTTCCACTTACATATTTATCTCTCTCAAAGCCCACAAAGTTTAGAATTTAAAGATTTTGGTGGGTCTCTCTTGGACTGTAGCCAGCAAGTCTGTTCTAACAGTGTAAGTCTCCAGTAGATCATACCATTGTCAAAGAGACACCGCCCATTCACATATTAGCTTATAAAATACTTATCTCATTATTAAAAATTAGCAAATGTAACCTGTTCAACACAGCTAAAAATATTCTTATAAAATTCAGAAAAGTTCTAAATACATGTTTGTCATTTTTTGGCAAAGATATCCACCACAAAGTGCTCACATTTCACAAAATACAAAGACACACAAGAACACACACTCATTTGTACACAACTTCCTTTAAAATACAATTTGAAATCTGCTGAACAGACTTCATGTACACTCATTTTCTCTTCAGCGTCAAGGAATCAAGTGAGGCAAAGTTGGGTCCATCAAGATGTCAAAGAGTAACCAGTCAGACACAGGACGATGCTAACTGTCTGAGATCATACAGAGGTCACAGGTGAATCCTGGACATAGAAATAAAAGCACAGACTAAGCTGTCTCTCCCTACTCACCCACTTCATCCCTGAAAACAGATAGGCTAAATTACCTAGAAAGCGTTGAAAAAGCACAATTAGCGATACACAGGAAACCACAGCTTCACACCATGCTAATTCCACACAGTCTTTACTTTCCTTTTTATTAATTCTTTTTGTTTTCAGGTGTTTTTAATAGTGTGCTTAGAAAAAGAGTGTGATCACAAACTAGAGAAATTTGTGTAAAATGAGACCAATCACTAAAGGAAACTTGCCTAAAAGAGCTAGGCACCAAATGTTTCCTTCAAGGTCTCTTAAGAGTCATGGTGTGGCCAGTAGGTGGCATGGTGGTTAAGGTGCTGGGTTGCCACATGGCCGACTGTGGTTCGAGTCCCAGACCTAGTGACTTGAAAAATCACACCAGGCACATATGGGTGGGTGTATGTCCAAAATCTCAGGAGGAGAATGGAGGAGAAGAGATTGAGGTGTGTCCATCCCCCTGGTGGGTGATTCCTCATTTTCCCTCTCTGTCTCTCTGACAAGTACATATACCCTGTGGCAAAAAAAAACTAATAATAATAATAATAGTAGTAGTCAGGGGAATTCTGTAGGTGGGGGTACCTCAGTTATGTCATGCACACCTTTAGCTAAGTCCTTTGAATTTAAAGAATGACAGGGAATCCTATTAAATCCACCATGCTCATGAGACCTAAATCCTGTAGCCTCTATGACAGCAGTGAGTAGTTACAGAGGTATTTTTTATTGCTCACAGTGAGCCAAGGTTCTTACTGAATACCTTCAACAATAAGATATTTTAGGTTTTTCTAAACTTAGGGGTCTAAATATAGACAAATAACTTATTGGCAAAATGTCTTAGAGTATATACTGTAGTCATTCCTTACCAAGTCCTAACATAGGCCTAACAACTCATTTTATATGACAACTGTTTGGAATTTTTTAACTATTAAATTTTAGATTTTGAGGGAAGAATGATTCACATCATGCACAGCTCTGATCCATTCACAGATGTTGCATAATTTTCACCAAATATCTCCCCCTTGTGTCATTCCAGTGGGCAGATAACTAAGTCCATGTGGTCCCCTAGACAGATAACTCTGCCATTAGTCATAGGATTCAACTACCAACTGCAACAGTGGCTCAGATTATCCATCCCTCTGGTCCAATATTTCACTTCTTTATTTTTTTTAAAAGTCATTCAGATATGACTACATTTGAAACAAAAATAATGACATTCAATCTTTATTGTTTCTTAGAAAAGGATAAACATTTTCAGTATTACAAAATGGAACTGAAGTTGCTTCTGTGGAAGAAACATTAATTCAATTTGTGCAGGTTAAGATAAAGTTCTGCTTTCTTTAAATTAACCCCATAAATTTTTGGCTATAATTACATTTGTTTTTAAAAGTAGTCCTTAATATAACAGCAGGGCCTCTGTCATTTGAATCACAGATAAAAATACTGGTTAGTAAAGATAAGATTTATATTTCATTTTAAGATAAATTCTAGATACGTATCTTGAAAAAAAATTGCTACTTAACATTTATTGCTAAGAATCTAGAAACTAAGATTATGAGGGAAAAAATTTTAAATTCCCATACTCCTATATTTTTTGTTCTAGACCTTTCATTTTAGTGCTATTTTGCTATTTGGTGGGATCCAGTAATTTGTTTAAAAATTACATACACACACAAACTAAAATTGCCAGCTAAATGTTGTTGACAGGTCATTCACACTCATTTATTCGCTCACTCATTAATTCATTCATTCAACAGAAAATAGTTATTAAGTGCAAGACACAGTCCTTATGATGTACTGGGCTAATTGCTAAGAATTATAAATTGACTTAATTTTGGTCATGCCGTCAATAGTAGAAATTAAGTGTATTTTGGGGTTCATTTTAGTTCATAATTTCTGTATGCTTTTTTTTATGAAGTAAAAATAAGTCCTTGAATAGACAACAGAAATTGCTCTATATCTTATGAAGATGCACTTTTTCTTGCACTCATCTTTTATTAATTTTCTTCTAGAATGTTATATTAGGCAGTGTGGTATTTCACACTTGGGAATTGACTATACCCATAATCTATTCCAAATCTTCCTACAACCCTGTACTATTTTCTTCCAACAGCATACAAATCACCTTTCAACTTTTACCCCACACTTTAAGCATATACTTCGGAATGAAGGAACATGTATCTTCTAACATGGAAAGCAGAAAATATAGAGCAACTGTAAATAAACTAAGTAAACAATAAAAATGATTGTTTAGAATTATATTTTATTCTTAAATTATATTTTATTCTTAAATAAATTATATATTTATTCTTAAAAATATATATATATTCATATATATATATATATCTTCACGACCTGAGAATTTACCTGTCGATGGCAAAAGTCTAAAACAAGAATAACAAAAATTTGGTTTTTAGTTGCACTGACCACACTTTGAATGCTCAATAGCCCTGAGATTTGCTAGAAACTGTCATACTGGACAGCATAGATATATATTTCCTTGATTGTGAAAAGTTCTATTCAATAGTCCTATAAATGTAGATTTCTTTCATGCATGAGAAAGTGCACACACTCACATGAGCACAGAAGTATATATACATTGGGACCGGCAGTTAGTGTAATGGCTATG
>NW_006160030.1:0-28065 GCF_000334495.1 Tupaia belangeri chinensis
TATGAGTGACTATGCACCAACAAACTAGAAAGCCTAGAAAAGATGAACAAATATCAGGACACAAGTGACACATCTAGATAGAAGAAATAGAAAGCCTGAACAGAACAATAAGAAGCAATGAGATTGGAACCAGCAGATAGCATAATGTTTAGTTATTGGACTCCCACCTAGTTGACCATGATTTGAGTCCTGGACCTGGTAGCTTTAAACTCCCACTGTGTACATGTGCATGTGTGACCAAAATCCCAAGAGGAGAATGGAGGAGAATGGATTGCAGCATGGCCATTCCCCTTTCCCCCACCTCCAGATGGAATGATTTCTCACTTTCTGTCTCTCTGGTGAGTGCACAAACCCTATAACAACAACAAAAAACCTCTCTAATAAAGAAAAGAAGAAAAAGCAATGAGATTGAATCAGCAAAAAAAGCCAAAGATAACTTGTCCAATGGTGAAATTGGGATGTTGACATCCTCATCAGAGAAAAGCCCAGGTACCAATTGTTTCCTTTCTGAGTTCTACAAAACTTTTAAAGAATTAAGACCAATTCTACTCAAACTATTTCTAAATACCCCAATGGAATGAACCCTTCCAAATCCATTCTATGAAGCCTCCATCATCTTGATACCAATAGCAGACAAGGACATAACAAAAAGAGCAAAATATATACCAATATCCCTAATGAATACAGATGCAAAAGTCTTCAACAACATGCTAGTAAATTGAATCCAACAGCACAATTGAAGATTATACACCACAATAAAGTAGGATTTATCCCAGAAACAACGTGGGAGTCCAGCGACATAGCCATTACGCTAACTGCTGGTTCCCGGAACAGCCCTTTCTAATGATCCTTAAGACTCACTTTCAAAAAACGTTGCTAACAAATTCTTTGCAAGCCTTGAATTTGCGTGAATGAATAAATAAGCAATAAATGGCTATGTCGCTGGAATCCCACGCAGTCGACTGTGGTTCGAGTCCTGGACCCGGTGGCTTAAACTCACACTGGGCGTGTGTATGTGTGTGCCCAAGATCCCGAGAGGAGAATGGAGGAGAAGGGATTGCAGCGTGGCCATCTCCCCTAGGGGGTGATTTCTCACTTTCTATTGTTCTGTCTTTCTGGCAAGTGCATGTGCCCTATAGCAAAATTCTCAAAACAAAACAAAACAAAACTATATATATATACATATATATCCCTTCATGATAAGTCTCTCAAAAAAAATAGGTGCAAAAGTTCCATTTCTCAAAAAAATAAATGTCATCGCTGACAAACTGATAGCTAGCACTATACTGAAAGGGGGAATGTTGAATACTTTCCACAAAAACCAGATAATGTTGCTCACATTTTTCACTCCTTCTGAACTTGGTACTGGAAGTCCTATCAGTGCAATCAGAGAAGAGAGTGAAATAAAAGGCATTCAAATAGGATATAAAAGAGTGAAGTCTAGTTTTGAAGATTACATGACCCTGGGAACCAGCAGTTAGTGTAATGGCTATGTCGCTGGACTCCCACATAGTCGACCGCGGTTCACGTCCTAGATCCTGTGGCTTAAAACTCACGCTGGGCGCGTGTGCGTGCGTGCCCAAGATCCCAAGAGGAGAACGGAGAAGGGATTGCGACATGACCATCCGCCCTGGGGGGTGATTTCTCGCTTTCTGTCTCTATGTCTCTCTCTGTCTGTCTGGCAAGTGCACGCGTCTTATAGCGAAAACCTCTCAGAACAAAAAAAAGATTACATGATCCTTTACATAGGAGATTTAAGATAATTTATTAAAAACTTTTGGAAATAATAAATGCATTCAGTAGTTTTAGGACATAAATTAAATATACAAAAATATCAGCCTTTTCTACATACCAACAATGAACAGACTGAGGCAGAATTGAAGAATAAAATCTCAGTTATTATACAATAGCCACAATTTTGAAGGGGAATTTACTATGTGTATTTTGTGGAAAATAACACAAAATAAAGTCTAAATAAGCATACTTGCATCATACAGATTTGACTTCTAGGAAAAAGGAATGTTTTTAGAAATAGATCAAATTCTATACTGTTAAAATTTTCAATTTGTCAAGATAGTCTATTAAATTACTTACTTACTTACTTATTTATTTATTTATTACCCACCCACCCTCTACCACCCACTCTTTACCAATTACTCCCCCACTTACAGTCTCTTACATCCACAGCATTTCTCTTCATCATTAATCTTCAGACTTCCCAAACTTTGCCATAAAGTGCAGACACTCAGTACAAATTAATTATGGGCATATACTCTGTGAATCTTTGAAAGTCTGGCTCACTTCATTCAACATTAAGTCTTGTATAATTCATCTATTTGAGTCAAATTGTTTCTTATTACTGTGTAATAGTCCTTAGTATATACGTGCCATGGTTTTTTATAACACAGTCATCAAGTTTTTGCCACTTACGTTGGATACATTATTTTAGCAATTGTGAATAATGTTGCAATATGGATGTGAAAGTGTCTTTCAGGTTGATTATTTTCCCATCTTTATGATAAATACCAAAAAGCAGGATTATTGCGTCATATGGAAGTTCTACTTACAGGTTTTTGAGAATTATTCATATTGTTTTCCAACAAAGTTTTATTAATTTACATTCTCATCAACAGTGTAAAGGGTTCCTTTCTTGCCCATTAACAATCCTCTACCCCACTGTCTCTAGTATCACCATTGCTTTCCACACTTTCATACCTTCCAGTCATTCAGTTTCTGCCATAGAGTGCTGACATTTGGTATATATTGAGTGGGGACATAACAATACCTTTCTTTCATCATCTGGCTTGCTTCATTTAGCATAAATCTTCCATATTTATCCACTTACTATCAAATGCCAGTGTCTGGTTATTTTTATGACTGAGTAGTATTCCATAGTGTCTACCTGCCACACTTTTCCAATCCATTTATTTGTTCATGGACATTTGAGTTGATTCCATGTCTTAGCAATTGTGTGTAACACTGCAATAAACATGAATGTGCAAGTGTTTTTCTGACTTAGTGTAATCCTATTCTTTGAATAGATATCCAGGAGTGGAATTGCTGGATTATATATTAGTTCTATTTATAGATCTTTGAGGAATCTCCATATTGTTCTCCACAGAGACTGTACTAATTTACATTCCCACCAACAGTGTAGGAGAGTTCCCATTTCTCCACAGCCTTGCTAACACCTATGATTCTTATTTTTTAAAAAATTTTGCAGTTCTGAGGGGTTAGGTGATATCTCGTTGCAGTTTTGATTTGCATCTCCCTTATGATGATGAGAGATGTTGAGCAGTTTTTCATGTGTTTTGGCTGTTTGTTTTTCTTACAGAATTGTCTGTTTAGCTCATTTGCTCATCTTTTAAATGGGTTGATTTTTTTTTTTTCAGGTAAGCTGTTGGTAGTACCTGTATATTGTAGTTTGAGTACCCTGTATATTCTGGTTATCAATGCCTTATCTAAGGCAATGATGATGAACATATTCTCACATTCTTATGGCTTTTGATTCACTAAAACTATTGTTTTTTGTTTTTTTGGTGTGCAGAATCTTTTTAACCTGATGTAATCCCAGTTGTCTATTTTTTTGTATTTTTAAAAAGAATTATTTTATTTAACTTTATTTTACTTATTTATTTTTATTTGACTAGAGACAGACAAAATGAGAGAGAGCAAGGGGAAGTGAGAAAGCAAGCCACTATGTCCAGGACTTGAACCTTGGTCAGTCATGTGAGAGCCCAGCACCCTTAACCACCAAAGACCTGTCAGTGCCTATTTTTTATATAATTGCCTATGCTTTGTGGATCTTATTGAAGAAGTCTTTGCCTACTGCAATGTTTTCAAGAGTTTAACCTGTGTTTCTCACCAGTAGTTTTAGTTTGAAGTTTTAGGTTTATTTTCAATCCACTTTGAGTTTATTTTGTTAAGAGTGTGAGACAGAGGTCCAGTTTCATCTT
This sequence comes from Tupaia belangeri chinensis, assembly GCF_000334495.1. Lineage (NCBI taxonomy): Eukaryota > Metazoa > Chordata > Mammalia > Scandentia > Tupaiidae > Tupaia > Tupaia belangeri. Next base: position 3,957 of record NW_006160030.1, read on the forward strand.
TCTGCATGTAGTTACCCAGTTTTCCAGCACCATTTGCTAAAGAGGTTTTTTGTTTTGTTTTGTTTTGTTTTGTTTTGTTTTGTTTGTTTTCCCTCACTAGATTGGTGCTTTGTAAAAAATCAGTTGGTTGTATGTTTGGGGGTTTATTTCTGGGATCTCTATTCTGTTCTATTGATCCATGTGCCTGTTTTCATGCTAATAGCCTAATGCCCATTTTTCAATTGAATAATTTGATTCTCTTTCTTTATTTCTTTCATTCATGAACAAACTGCTTGTATTTCTTGGCATAATAGTTTCAAATGTCCTGTGCATCTTGCAACCTTAGCCTATCTAAAACAAAAATGAGTCCACTTAAGAACATACAAATTCATAGTCACAGAGGGAGATGTGGCTACCTCTCTCCATTGGTTTAGGGAAACATGAGGTGTAGTAAATACATGAACAGTCCATAAACTTTAAAATGTCCATATATATGAGCACATTCTTACATTAACAAAAAATAAAAAGACTAACTAACTAGAAATACATTTGTCAAGAAAAAAAATACAGTTATATGAGTAGGGAAAAGTGAAGGATACATCAGGGTAAGCTCCATATATTGAGCTCTCTTCCATCCTTCTTCACCCCATTTCTCTGAGATCTGACTGCTATCCCAGCTGGACCTCATGACCCTGTCATGATCATGCCTTTATCTCATGGAATTGACCCATGGTCAGAAATGTTCCAAAGCTTTGCACAGTTTTCACACATTAACATCACAAGGTTAGAGTCACTAAACCCTAGACACACTCTGCTAATTCTATTAATCGATAAACTGTTTGGGTATTGTAACTCATAAGCAATGTATGGCATTACTTGACTTAGGCATGCTTTTTTTTTTAAAGAGATCTTTGGATTTAATATTTTGGCATGAGAATTTATCAAATGAAACTAAGATTTTGACCTATGTTATAATAACTCTTAGGAAAGGGGTTTCTAAAATAATGAATCTTGAGTCGTGGTTATTCTAGTCTCTAAATCCTTCACAATCACCTGTATTTTAAAGATAGTGATGAAAGGGAACCAGCAGTTAGCGTGATGACTATGTCGCTGGACTCCCACGTAGTCGACCGTGATTCGAGTCCCGGACCCAGTGGCTTAGAACTCACACCAGGCTCATGTGCGTGCGTGCCCAAGATCCCGAGAGGAGAATGGAGGAGAAGGGATTGTGGTGTGACCATCTCCCCTGGGGGGGGTGATTTCTCACTTTCTGTCTCTATGTCTCTCTGTCTGGTGAGTGCACGCGCCCTATAGAGAAAACCTCTCCCCCCCCCAAAAAAAAGAAAGATAGTTATGAAAATTATGCAGAAATATTTCAGCGTCAGTGCTAATGAGATGGAATGTACAATAAATTTTAAAAATAAAAATAATAATTAAACATAAAAAATACACACAATGTATATATATACACATATACATTTTTATATTCATGTATACATGTTATCAAGTACTACATTTTTTGTTTAAGGTTTTTTAAAATATATTTTATTTTCTTTTAATTTCTTTTAAACATTCAATCAATATACATCACTGAGCTTGTAGAGCGAATTTTTCAACATGAACACATTTAGCACCAGACCATTTAGGGATGCAACACACATCATCAACAGAAAATAATCCATTTCTGTGTCCCATAAATGTTTTGTCTCTGTTTTTCTCATTAATGTCTTTCCTCAGACTCCCCTCCTTCTCCCACCTTCCCACACTGTATCCAGTATCTATAACCATTTTCTATATTTCTATATCTTCTGAGCTTATAGTTATAGCCATAGAGTACACGTAATCGGTATATATTAAGTGGAAACAAACAATGTCTCTCCTTCACAGCATGGCTTGCTTCACTCAGCAGGACATCTTCCATATTCATCCACTTTCTATCAAAAGCAAGGATCTGATTTTTTGTTTGTTTGTTTGTTTAACGATGGAGTAGTATTCCATAGAGTATATGTGTCATCCATTTCAATCCATTCTTCTGTTCATGAATATTTAGGTAGGTTCCGTGTCTTAGAAACTGTGAATAATGTCACAATAAACATAGATGCTCAAGCACTTTTCAAACTAAGCATTCTATCTTTGGGTAGATTTCCAGGAGTGGAACTACTGGATTGTATGGTAGTTGTATTTGTAGATCTTTGAGAAATCTCGATATTGTTCTCCCCAGTGACTGGACCAATTTACATTCCCACCAACAGTGTAGAAGAGTTCCACTAACACCACTCTTCCATCAGCACTTATGACTTATTGTTTTTTAAATCTAAGTCATTCTGACTGGGGATTAGGTGGGATCTCAGTGTGGTTTTTATTTGCATCTCCCTTGTGATGAAGGATGTTGAGCATTTTCTCATATACCTTTTGGCTGTTTGTATGTCTTCTTCAGAGAGTTCTTTTTCAACTTTGTTTTCCCATCTTTTAAATGGGTTGATCTTTGATTTTTTTTCTTTTTGGTATGCTGCTTGAGTTCCCTATGTATTATCAGTCATTTATCTGAAGCATAGTTTACAAAAATATTCTCCCATTTTGAGGTTTGTCATTTTACACTAATTACTGTGTCTTTTGCTGTGCAGAAACTTCTTAATCTGATGTAATTCCACTTGTCTATTTTTGGAATTATAGACTATGCTTTAATGGTTTTATTTAAGAAGTTTTTTTCTATCCCAATGTTTCCCAGTTTTTGTAGTGCTTTACACCAATAGTTTTATAGTTTGAGGTTTTAGGTTTAGATCTTTGACCCCTTTGAGTTGATTTTTGTCAATAGTGAAAGGTAGCGGTTCAAATTCATCTTTCTGCAAGTGGATATCCAGTTTTTCCAGTACCATTTGCTAATGAGGTTTTCCTTTTCCCACTGGATTGACAGGTGTGCTTTGCTGGAAATCAGTTGGCTATACGTTTTGGGGATTTATTTCTATGGTCTCTATTCTGTTTCATCAACTACATGTCTGTTTTTGTGCCAATAGCATGTTGTTCTGCATATCACAGTTTTGTAATATGTTTTGGAATCAGGGAGTGAGATGTCTCCTACTCTGCTCTTCTTGCACAGGAAGACTTTGGCAATACTGGGTCTATTATTCCAGACAAATTATCTAACTGTCTTTTCTAGATCTGTAAAGAATGTCTCTGGTACTTTCATTGGGATTGTATTAAATATGTAGATTAATTTGGGTAAAATTGTCATTATGATTTTATTTATTCTTTCAATTCAGGACTATGGTATGTCCTTCCACTTTTTTGTGTCATTTTCAATTTCTTTTTTTAGCTTCTCATAGTTTTTCTTGTGGAGGATTTTGACTTCTTTGGTTAGATTTATCACTAGGTATCTTATTATTATTATTTTTGGCTATTATAAATTACTTGCTCTGTTCTCTCAGTCTCCTTGCTATTCCTGTATAGAAATACTATAAATTTTTGTATGTTGATTTTGTACTGTGCAACTTTACTGTATTCCTTTATTACTTCCAGGAATTTTTTTATGGATACCATTGAGTCCTCTATGTATAGTCATGTCATTTGCAAATCAAGATAATTTCACCTCTTCTTTTCCTACCCAAATGCCTTTTATTTTATTCTCTTTTCTGATTGCATTGGTGAGGACTTCCAGTACTATAATGAAAAGGAGTGGAGACAGTAGTCATCCATGTCTTGTACCATTTTTTAGTGGAAAAGCTTTCAGCTTTTCCCCATGCAGAATGATGTTAATTATGAGTTTTTCATAGATAGTTTTTATTGCATTGAGGAATAACCTTTCTATGCTAATTTTCTGAGTCTTAATCATGAAGGGATGTTGTATTTTATCAAATGCTTTTTCTGCATCAATTGGTATGATCATATGGGTTCTATGAACATATTAATATGGTGTGTTATGTTTATAGTTTAGTGTATATTGAACCACCTTGCATCCCTGGAATAAAGTCTACCTGGTCATGAGAAATAAGCTTTTTTATATGTTGTTGGATACAATTTGCTATTATCTTGATAAAAATTTTTGTGTTCATATTCATCAGATAAATTGACTTATAATTTTCCTTCCTTGTCATGTCCTTGTCTGTTTTAAGAATAAGGGTAATAGAGGCACAAACCCAGGTCCATCCTGAGATGGCTACTAAATTTGAACTGTAAAATATTGCTTTCAGGGACTAAAAATAAAGATTTTCTATCAAGACTTCTCTCTCCATGTGGGGACATGTTTAGAGAGAGAACCTGAGGTGTGGGGACATGCACTGAGCAAACACCACCTGTCCTTCTGGAGTTTGGCAGAACCTTGTAACTTGTCCCTTCCTTGACCTTCACTACAGACAGAGCAAGGGTGGAAATTGCTAGGGGCATGCCAACACATACATCTGATGGACTTCAAGAAACATCTTGACCCAAATTAGCAAAGTCCAATCCCAGCTCTGTATCTGAAATGTTCTTTATCCTTCTTTGGGTGTGGTGGTACACTCCTTATGAAGTTCTTTAGCTTCTTCCCCACACCTACAGCTAGACTTCTCTGCATTAGAAAAGAAGATTATGAGACTTACTCTTGATGGGATTATCACCAAAGGATACACCTGGCCCAGTATGACTAAGCCCTTATAGATTTGTTAACTGCTACTTATTGTGTGTAACCTGGCAACAAACCTATAAAGTGTCATGAAGCATACATGTGTAATGTCTCCTTGTACTATAAATAAAGAGGCCCAGTTTGTCTGAGTGGCTCAAGCAGCAGCTCAAGCAGCGACTCAAGCAGTGGCTCAGCTGCGGCACAAGTTGCTTGGTCTACCTAAGCTCAGGCTGCTTGTGTCCATTTCTACTCTATCTCTTTGTCTCATTATTTCCAATTCCCCAGTCCTCTCAAGATGGAGGGTTTTCTCTTTCCTGTTCTTTTTCTCTTGCTCACCAGCAGCTCTCTGATCCTCATTCAGCTATATCTAAGCCCTGGGGTGGATGCTGACACCTCCAGATCAATTTCTAGAAAGACAAAAACCTAGGCCCATCCTGAGATGGCTATTCTTGTATCCTTCTCTCTGTCTGTCTCTGTGTGTCTCCCTGTGTCTTTCTTTTTTTTTTTTAATTTTTTAAGGTAAAGTATTCTCTGGGCTCTCAAGCCTCTCTTTTATCATTCTAATTTGTCCCTCTCCCTGTCCCATTTAGGAGAGGCACAAACCCAGGCCCATCCTAAGATGCCTACTGAAATTGAGCTCTGAAATATTGTTTTGGCATGGTGCATGTACCATGTGTTTTTATTATTTTTGTTTTTTTTTTAATTAAAATATAACATTTTAATTGTCTTTGTTATCATTTTTTCTTTCTTCTCTCCCCTTCTCTAATTATTTTCCATTTTCCTTTAACTTCACCCTTGCCTGCTCAGCCTCCATGCATTCAGTGTCTAGACAGGTCCAAATGAATAGTATCCAAACATTTTAATATGATTAGGGCCACAATATTCCTCAATTCCCACTGAATCTGATGCACAAAGAGTGAAAAATGAAACAGAAGAGAGATTGTAGATTACCTCCTCCTGCACACCTCTGAACACTCAGATAGAATTTCTAGAATTAGGAAAAAATGCACAGCCCACAAGATGACCAGAAATCACTGCAGGGTCATGAGAAATATGAAAAAGCAAGAAAATACCTTTCCTCCAAGGGAAAAAAATAGCTGCTCTTTGTCCTTAGAAAATACAGTGGAACTTACAGAAAAGCCAAATAAAGAATTTAGAATATTCATAGCAACAAAGCTAACAGAGATGGAAGAGAAAAGAAGACACCAAAGAAAGGAGATGATGAGTTCCAGGAGGTGAGAAAATTCCTACAAGATATGAAAGAGGAAATATATGCCATAAACAAGAATCAAATGGAACTGTTAGAGATTAAGATTATAATACAGGAAGTCAAAACTTCCTTGAAAGTATTAAAAGCAGACTAAATCATACAGAAAATCGAATCTCAGATAGATGATAGAATTACTGGCCTAGAAAAAAACACCACAAAGACTGAGAAAATTGCCAAAGAGAGAGAGAGAGAATATTATGCAAGAAATACTAGATACCATTAAGTGTCCAAACTTGGGACCAGCAATTAGCGTAATGGCCATGTTACTGGACTCGTAGTCGACCAGGGTTCGCGCCCTGGACTTGGTGGCTTAAAACTCACGCTGGGTGCCTGTGTGTGTGTGCCCAAGATCCCTAGAGGAGAATGGAGGAGATGGGATTGCGGTATGGCCATCCCCCCCGGGGGGTGATTTCTTGCTCTCTGTCTCTCTGTCTCTCTCTGTCTGTCTGGTGAGCTCACACGTCCTAGAGCAAAAAACTCTCAAAAAAAATCTCCAAACTTCCCATGACCAGTAGTTGGCATAATGGCTATGTCGCTGGACTCCCATGTATCCGACCATGGTTCAAGTCCTGGATCTGGTGGCTTAAACTCACGACAGGTGTGTGTGCATACATGCCCAAGATCCTGAGAGGAGAATGCAGGAGAAGAAATTGTGGCATGGTCATTTTTCCCTTGGGGGGTAATTTATCATTTTCTGTCTCTCTGTCTTTCTGGTGAGTGCACACACCATATAGCAAAAACCTCTCCAAAACAAAAATGTCCAAACTTCTGGATATTGGTATCCCAGAAGACAAAGAAACACATAAGGGCATTGATAATCTAATCCTGGAAGTAAACTTTTCAAACTTAGAGAAGCATTTAAATATACAGTCCCAAAAATACAGAGGACCTCAAATAGAATCAACCCAAGAAGATCTTCTCCAAGACACAATATACCAGATTAACCAAAAACAGACAAAGACAAGATAATAAGATTGGAAATAGAGAAACATCAAGTTACCTACAAAGAATATCCCATCAAGCTAACAGTGGACCTTTCATTGGAAACAATGTGAGCAAGAAAAGAATGAGAAAATATATTCAAAGTGTTAAGGAAAAAGCAATTTCAACCAAAAAAACTGTACCTGGCAAGGTTATCCTTCATATGGGAAGAAAAGACATTCTCAAATAAACAAAATATAAATAATTTACCAACACCAGACCAAGAAGTTCTGAAGAGAATACTATAGCATAAAAACTAAATACAAACACACAATGAGTCCAAAAACAACTAAGAAAATGATCAAAGGTAGGGACAAGTCTGGAGTTGATTATTTCCCAGAATTTAATTGGGAAGATCAGACCACAACAGAAGATAGATTAAGTACATGAAACTGAACTGGTGAAATAGAATCTTTTGTCTTTTGACTAAAACATTACTGATTTTCTTCTAAGCTTTGTTTTCCAGATTTAAGGATTTTTGTCTTGAGCTGCTGAGAGGTTCATGTACCTACTGTTTGAACAGAATCCTAACCTGTTTCCTGGCTTTAAGTTTTAAACAAACCTCTCTTATCATTTCTTTGCCTTTGATATATTAAAGTTAAAACTGCTTTTCTTGAAATTAAAAAAATATATATTAAAATATACCTATTTAATGGCTGCAGTAAGCTATATAGCATCAGCTAGGTGCTACATTATAGTATATTCATTCTACTCAGAGTTTCACACCTAAATCAGACATGTGTTCACAGATATGTATACATCAACTGAACTTGCTATTGAAAGTAGTTAGATTAATTAAGATATTTTGTGAATAAATAAAATGTGAGAAAAATGAAGGAATGGAAAACAACTGTTGAAACCAGAGATAGTGAAGAAAGAGGGTGGAAATGACAGAGAGTGAGAAATAGGGGGAAAAATATATATATTTATATATGAAACTAGAAATGCAAAATTATGGTGACAACATGTATGATTAAGCCACTGTGCAGTAGATTTTGGATAAGAAATTACATTTTGTATGCTGTGATGATCCTCAGTGAATGAAAGTATAATTAATTAATTAACTAATTAAATGTTTTTCAGAAAGCAAAACAAAAAAAAAACACAGATCAATATATAAATAAATTAATTAAAATGGGGAAAAAAAGGGTAATGGAGGCATCATAGGATGAATTTGAGAGTGCTCCCTCCTTTTGGATCTTTGGAAATAACTTGAGTAGAATGGGGGCTAACACTTCTTTTAAAGTTTTGTAGAATTCAGAAGTGAAGCAATCAGTACCAGGTCTTTTCTTTGTTGGGAGTTTATTTACTACTGATTCAATCTCATTGCATATTATGGGCTTATTCAGGCTTTTTATGTCCTCCTGACTCAAACTTGGTAGATTATATGTGTTCTAAAATTTGTCTATCTTCCAGGTTTTCTTGTTCGTTGGAGTATAGTCTGTAGTTGCTCATAGTACTCTCTAATAATGTTTTGTATTTCTACTGTGTCTGTTGTTACATTGTTGCTTCATTGCAAGTTTATCTATTTTCTTTCTCTATTCTTAATTAGTCTAGCTAGTGGTGTGTCAATTTTGTTTATATTTTCAAAGAACCAACTTTTGCTTTAATTTATTTTCTGTACAGGTTATTTATTTTCTATTTAATTTATGTATGATATAATATTTATTCTTTTTTTTATCCTGATGTTTTTTGGATTTTTTGTTGTTGCTTTTCTAATTCTCTGAGTCATGGTTTTAGGTTTTCCATTTGCCAACTTTATATCTTTTTCTTATGTGCACTAATTTCTGTGAACTTCCCTTTGTGATTGCTTTTGCTGAGTGTCATAAATTATGAAAACTCACGTACTCTTTATTATTGGTCTCCATCAATCTTTATTTCCTTTCAATTATCATTTTTATTATTTACACGTTAAATCACTGTACATCACTTATATTGTAAAGAGACTTTACCCAGCATGATATACACCTCAGTCCAGCCCAGTTGAGAATACTATATATGTCATCATCAACAGATAATAAACCATATCTGTGTTGCACAAATGTCTTCTCTATTTATTCCCCAAATTTTCTTTCGTACATTTATCCCCTTTTCCACTCTTCTTCCACTTTGTTTCTAGAGTCCATAACAATTTTCAATGTCCTCCAGTCTTTTAGTCTCTTCCATATAGTGTGGACATTTGGTATGTACTAAGTGGAGACATACAATGTCTCTGTTTCATAGTATGACTTGCTTTACTCAGCAATAAATCTTCCATATTTATTCACTTTCTATCAAATGCCAAGGACTTGTTGTTTTTAATGGCTGAATAGTTTTCCATAGAGTGTATATGCCACACTTTTTCAATCCATTCATCTGTTGTGGACAACTGAGTTAGTTCCATGTCTTAGCAAACGTGAGTAAAGGTGCAATAAATATAGAAGTGCAAGCACTTTTCCAACTGAGCATTCTCCTGTTCTTTGGATAGATACCCAAGAGTGGAATTGTTGGATTGTATGGTAGTTCTATTTGAAGGTCTTTGAGGATTTTCCATATTTCCTTCAATCTTTTGATTTCAGTGTTAATTTCTTTGGTAGTTGTAAAGTCATTCAGGGGTAGGTTATTTAGTTTCCATGTATTTGTGTGTTTTAGAGAGATTTTCCTATAATTCATTTCAAGTTTACTTCTATCATGGTTTACTTCTATCATGTTAGATATAGTTTTTATGTATTTGAATCTGTGAAAGCTTGTTTTATGGCCTATCATGTGGTCAACCTTCTAAAAGGTCCCATGTAGGGATGAGGAAAAATATAATTTTTGGCTTTCATGGGGAAGGTTAAATAGATGTCTGTTAATTCCCATTTTGTGTATTGCATCCTTTATATCCTGTATCTCTTTGTTTATTTTTTGTCTAGACGATCTCTTCAAATGAGGAAGTGAGGTGTTAAGATCCCCAACAATCTCTGTGTTGCAGTCTATTGTTCCTTTTAGTTCTAACAGTCTTTTCTTCATGTATTTGGGTGCTCCTGAGTTGGGTGCATAGGTATTTATAAGCATTATATCTTCTCGATGAATTAGCCCTCTTACCACTAATAATGCCCTTGTCTCTTCTTAAAGTTTTTGTTTTAAAGCCTATTTTGTCTGAAATTACTATCATGACTCTAGCCCTTTTTTGATTACCATTTGTATGGAATGCCTTTTTCCAGTCCTTTGCTTCTAATCTATGTATATCTTTATCTTGAGATGAATTTATTTGTAGAGTGTTTCTGTTTTTATATCCATTCAGTCAATCTATGTCTCTATATTTTATTCAATAATTTAATCCATTAACATTCATAGTTATTATCAATATTTCTGGGCCTGTTCCTACTTTTAAGTTGGCCATTTTCTTCATTGTTTCTTATTCTGTTATTTCTGTCTTTATTTTATTTTATATTTTATTTTTTAGATGTTCTGGTACAGCACTCTCTTCAGAATTTCTTGAAGTGCTGGTCTGGTGTTGGCAAATCCTTTCAGATTTTGTTTGAGAAGATTTTTATCTTTTTCTCCCATGTAAAAGATAATCTTGCTGGGTGTAATAATCTTAGTTGAATTGTTTTTCTCTTAATATTCTCAGAGTTTCCCATTTTTTTCTTGCTTGCATTGTTTCCATTGAAATGTCCAGCATTAGCCTGATGGGATTACCTTTGTAAGTTACTTGACATTTCTCTCTTGTCATTTTTAGTATCTTGTCTTTATCTGTTGTTTTGGCCAGTCTGGCTATGATGTACTGTAGAAAGGATCTTCTTCAGTTGATTCTATGTGGGGTCCTTTTGTATTTCTTGGTTCTGGATGTTTGAGTGCTTCTCTAGACTTGGAAAGTTTTCTTCCAGGATTTCATGGAATAAATTTTCAATGTCTTTAGTTTTTTACCTTCTAGGATACCAATTATATATTTTTTAAAGGTTTTTGCTATAGGGCACCTGTGCTCACCAGAAAGACAGAGAGAGACAGAGAGATAGAAAGCAAGAAATCATGCCCCAGGGAGGATGGACACACTGCAATCCCTTCTCCTCCATTCTCTTCTTGGGATCTTGGGCACGCATGCATGCACACACACCCAGTGTGAATTTAAGCCACTGGGTCCTGGACTCGAACTACGGTTGACTGCATGAGAGTTCAGCAACATACCCATTACACTTACTGCTGTTCCCAGTACCAATTATTTAGATATTTGGATGTTTAATTTAATCTACTATTTCTCATATATTATCCTCATTTTTTCTTTGTTATTTTCTTTATCATTTAAAAAAATTTTTTTGCTATAGGGCATGTGCACTCACTAGAAATACAGAGAGAGACAGAGAGATAGAAAGTGAGAAATCACCCCCCAGGGGGGATGTCCATGCTGCAATCCTTCTCCTCTGTTCTCCTCTTGGAATCTTGGGCATGCATGCATACATGCCTGGGGTGAATTTAAGCCACCGGGACTGGGACTCAAACCATGGTCGGCTACATGGGAGTTCAGCGACATAGCCATTATGCTAACAGCCAGTCCCCTCTTTATCCTTTTGATTTTTTTCTAGGTCGGAGGTTTTGTCTTCTACATTCAAGAACTAATACGCAGCATATTCTAATCGGCTTTTAACACTTTTGAGAGAGGTTATGGTTCCCTGTATTACAGTCTTTCTAACTCTTTTTTTTTATTATCATCATAACCTTCTTTATATTACATTGGATTACATATAACTTTACAGTGTATTACATTGTTTTTTCAAAAGGGAATGCCATGCATGTCAGTCAGTACAGAGACATTAATCTCCCCACTTCAACATTCAATATCTTTTCTATGTTTTCCCCAATCATTATTTTTATTATTCTAATTATTTTTTAAAACAGTCAATCGCTATTTCTCATTTTGTTTGTAAAAATATTTTGCCCATCATGAAATACTTCTCAGACCAATCCAGTTGAGAATACTACACATGTCATCCTCAACAGTTAATAAGCCATATCTGTTTCTCACTAACATCCTGCCTCTCTATTGTTCACTTGCTATCTTTCTCTATCCTCTTATCTTCACTTACCCCATTCCACACTGTCCTATTCTCATTAATTACCTTCACTGCTTTTATGTCCTCCATTTTTTTGCTCTCTATCATAGAGTGCAGATAGTCAGTATATATTGAGTGGATACATACAGTATCTTTCTTTCTTAGCCTGGCTTACTTCACGCAGCAATAGATCCTCCATATCTGACCATTTTCTATCAAATTCCAGGGTCTTGTTATTTTTTATGGCTGAGTATATTTGAGTCTATCTTTTAGTGTCCATTTCTTCTTCCAAATCATAGAAGAAGAAGACTTCATCTCCTGGAATTCATTTTCTCTTTTCTGGACCATTTCATGTAATTTTGTCACCATAAATGCTGAATTCTTTCTCTGACATTTAGGTAAATTTTTTTCCCAAGAGATGTAAGAGAGTTATTATGTTCTTTTCATGCAGATGTATTTCCTGGTTTTTTGTTTGATACTTGAAGCTCTTCTGCAACTCCTAGCCTTATGGTGATGTATTCACTTTTGGATAACTCTTTGGTGAATGTTTCTGCAACTGGGAACTAGTTTGCCTCCCTTTTGCTGTGAATTCCTTCTGTGCCAATGTCTCTCCTGTGCTGTGGTTAGCAATGCAGTCCCCACAGGAGGAGTTTTTTATTCAGGTTTCTGAAGAGTAGTTTCTCCTTTTTTTTGCTGGTGGTTCAATGCTGATCAAGGGTCCTTTAGAATATCACAATGCTAAGATGTTTTAAAGCTATAATTCTAGACAAGTCTAGCCCCTCTGTGGGATGGGAATGAGGAGAAAATGACAATGTAAGGGGAAAGAAAAAAGAATATGAAAGAGGAAAAACAAAAATATTTCAGCCAAAGGCTGTAGATGGAGATGAACTCTGCTTGACAGCTGAGAACTGCCCTGACCTATGGGCGATTGAGAAGTAAAGAATTCGCAAAAGAAAAAGGGATTAAAAAAAAGGGGGGGGCAAGCTTTCTGGTTGAGGGGAGAGGGTATTCTGAGGTTTGGAACTGGGGCTGGGGCTAATGTTTAGCCCTGCCTCAGATTTCCTGACAGGGCAAGAGGCTGCAGATGGAGATGGATTCTTCTTGAGAGGTAAGAGCTACCCTGACCTTTCTGGCTGGAGAGGGCTCTTAATTTGGAACTCAGGTTTGGGCCAGGGTTGATAGTCATCCCTGCCTCAGTTTCCCTGACTAAGCATAGGGCTGCAGATGAAGATGAACCTCTTCTATTTTTTTCTTTTTAAGAAAGATTTTTGATATAGTATGGGTGCACTTTCCAGGGATACAGAGAGACAGAAAATGAGATATCACTCCCTATGGAGGATGGCCATGCCACAATCCCTTCTCCCCATTTCTTTTCTCTGGATTTTGGGCATACACGCACACATGCTCAGCATGAGTTTCAAGCCACCAGGTCTGGGATTCATAGTGTGATTGACTACATGGGAGTCCAGCAATGTAACCATTATGCCCTCTGCAGGTCCTGCATGCTTTATTAACATATATAACCTGAGCGTGTATTCACTGATTGCAAAGATCATTCTCTACTCAGCTTCAGAGGAGCTTCTCTAATAAATAAACTCATGTTTTTCTCTGCTAGTCCTCTGAGTATGTTCTTTGGAATTGTTAAACATTGCAGGCAAGCCCCACCAGATTTCAGGAAACCCCAGGAAAATATCAAAAAGTCTAAGTAAAGGAAATATGTATCATGTGTATGGAAAAATATTCATATGATAAAAATATCAGTTCTCCCTAGCTCAGGAAACTAATAGAACATCCTAATAAGAGCTGTACTTTTCTAGATACAGATAAGCTAATTTTGAAGTTGCATAGAAATGATAATACCCCAGAGTTGTGTGTTCTATAATTTTTTTTGCTAAAATTATATTTCTTTCCCTATAAGAGTTACATTTAGCTTTCAAATCAGAAAAAATAGACTAGGTGGCATTAATCCACTCAGGAAGGCAAGAGAGTGGTGCCATTATTATTCAAATACCTCCTGTTAGCCCCCATATCACAACAAGTATTCTACAAATATTCTTTGGTGAACATGTTCACACACAGATTCCACTCTGGCTATCAGATTTTACATCCTTACATGCATATTTTTGCCTTTTTTAAAAAATGTAGATGATCTGTCCAAAGGAGATACTGGGTGTTGAAATCCCCCAAAATTAGTGTATTGTAGTCTTTCTCTCCTTTTCAATCTAGCAGTCTTCACTTTATGTATTTCAGTGCTCCAGAGTTGAGTGCATAGATATTTATAAACATTGTATTTTTTTTAGCATTGTAATTTATTGATGAATGTGTCCTTCTTTGTCTCTTCTTAGTTTTTGTCTTAAAGCCAATTTTATCTGAAATTAGTATCACAACTCCAGCCCTGTTTTGGCTTCTGTTTGCATGGAATACCTTTTTGTAGTCCTTCACTTTTAGGCTATTTATGTCTTTATCCATGAAGTGTGTTTCTTGTAGGCAATAGATGAAGGGTTTCTGGTTGTTTTGTTTTGTTTTCCATTCAGCTAGTCTATGTCTCTTGATTGAAGAATTTAATCCACTAACATTTAACATTATTATTGACATTTCTGGACTTGTTTCTACCTTTACACTTGCCATTTTCTTAGTTGTTTCTTGTTTTCTTCTTTCCGTGTGTCTCTCTTTGGTATTCCTGGTATTACACGTCATTTAGTAGTTTTTGAAGAGCCAGTCTCATGTTGGTAACTATTTTCAGGCTGTTAATTTGAGAATTTTTTTTTTGTTGTTATCTTTTTCAATTCTTTTGTCTATCTCTTTATATCTTTTTTTTTTTTTCTATTTGAAGTATAACCTTGCCAGATATAGTAATCTTGGTTGGGGACAGTGTAATGACTATGTCTCTGGAAGCCCATGTAGTCAACTGTGGTTTGAGTCCCCAACCCAGTGGCTTAAACTCATGCTGGGTGGGTGTATGTGCATGCCCAAGATTCCAAGAGGAGAATGGAGGAGAAGGGGTGAGTGTGTGTGCATGCCCAAGATCCTGAGAGGAGAATGGAAGAGAAGGGATTGTGGCATGGCCATCCCCCTGGGGGGGGGGTAATTTCTTGCTTTCTGTCTCTCTGTCTCTGTCTTTCTGGCAAGAACACATAGCAAAAATCTCTTAAAAACAAAGTAGTCTTGGTTGAAATTGTTTTCCTTTTAAGATTTCGAATACATGTTCCTATTCTTTCTTTCCTTGTATTGTTTCTGTTGAGAGGTCTGATGTTAGCCTGATGGAATAGGCTTTCTAAATAACTTGAAATTTCTCTTTTGCCATTTTTAGAATTTTATCTTTACCTGTGATTTCGGCCATGTGCCATGAAAAGAATTTTCTTGGGTTAATTCTATTAGGGGTCTGTTGTATTTCTTGGGTCTGGATGTTTGAATGCTTCTCTAGGTTTGAAAAGATTCTTCATTTTCTGGGATACCAATTATTTGGAGGTTTGGGTGTTTAATGGTATCTAGTATTTACCATATATTATCTTTATTCTTTTTCTTTTCAATTATTATTTTTGGTGATCTTTTCTAGGTCAGAGTCATTGTCTTCTCTAATTGAGATTTGATCTTCTGCATGATCTTATCTGCTTTTTATACTTTCTCAGGAGTTTTTAATTTCTTGTATTATATCCTTTGTCTCTAATTGTTTTGTTTGACTCTTTAAAAAAAAAGTGTCTATTTCTGCTTTCAAATCATGGAAGGACTATCTCATCTCCTGGAGTTCATTGTCTGTCTGCTCTTTCATCTCATTTAGTGAATGAATATTTAGTGAATGAATATTTTTAATTATTTATCTGACATTTCCATGAGTTCTATTGTTCTGTGGATGATGAGGAGCTGTTCTTTTCCCTTGAACAAGAGATATTTTCTTGGTTTTCATATTTCTTGTGCCTCTGCATTGGTTTCTGGTCATCTGATGGATTATTTATTTCTTCCTAATTTCTTGAAATTAATTCTGAGGCTACAAAATTGTGCAGGTGAATGTGAGCCATGATTTCTCTGCAGCTCCATCTCCTGGTGCTCACACTGCAACATGCACTGTCATTTCTGAAATGGGATATTCCAATGGCCTCTGAGTTTCTTAAGAACAGGTGCACCTGGGGTTGAGCTGCAGCATCAAGTGAAGTAAAAGTAGGGGTCATGATGCACTGTGCACTTCAGAAAACTATGGTTTTAAAATACTATTGAGTGGGTAAAAAGCAGGCAGAGCTCTAAAGTGGTCTCCTGCTTCAGTGTTTCTCACTCTGCCACTTCACAGGTTCCAGGGCTAATGGAAGTAGAGGAAAGTAGTAGTAGTTCTGTCTGGTCAGCACCTGGAGCAGTTGAGAAATAATAGAGGTCACTAGGCAGTCTCCAGTCTCAGATCTTTTCACTTTCTGCCACCGTGTAGCTTCCTGGGTTAAGGGCGGTGGAGAAAGGTCGGAGTTAGATGATATGGGTGGCATCTGGAACAGTGGGGAGACAATGGAGGTTCCAAAGTGGTTTTCAATCTCAATTATTCTCACTGGCTGCCACTGCACAGGTTCTGTGGTAATTCAGTTGTAAGAGATAAATTTCTAAAGATTCACAATGAATCAATAGTATTGGATAACAGTATAATTCTCAATTCAGAAGCTGCCTCAAGACTAAGTGCATCTGCAGTTAATGTAACAGAAAAAAAAAGACAAAGAATTTTTAAATGATTTATTTATACTCTCTGATGAATATAGATGCAAAAATTCTCAACAAAATACTTGCTAACTGTATTCAACAGCATATAAAAAGATTAGTCATCACACCTAGGTAGGATATATTTCAGGAATGCAAGGGTTGTTCAAAATATGCAAGAACATAAATGTAATACACAACATTAACAGAAAGAAAGATAAAAAGAATATGATCATTTCAATCGATGCAGAAAAAACATTTGACAAAATAAAACATTCCTTCATGATTAAGACTATCAGTAAAATTGGCACAGAAGGAACATTTCTCAGCATAATAAAAGCCATCTATGGAAAACCTATAACTAAAATTATATTGAATGGGGAAAAACTAAAAGCTTTTTCACTAAAAACTTGTATAAGACAAGACTGCTCTCTCTCTCCATCCTATTCAATACAGTGCTGGAAGTTCTAACCAATGCAGTCAGACAAGGGAATGAAATAATAGACATTTGTCCAATAGGGCAAGAAGAGTTGAAATTATCTCTGTTTGCAGATGACATGATTGTATACATTGAAGACCCAATAATATTCACAAAAAATACTTTCTCTAAGTAATAAATGCAAACAACTCTTGAAAAAAAGACATACAAGCAGCTAAAAAGCATATGAAAAATGCTCAATGTCCCTCATCATAAGGAAGATTCAGATCAAAACTACGATGAGATACTACCTAACCCTAGTCAGAATGGCAAAGATTAAAAAAAAAAAAAGAGAGAGATAAGTTTTGGTGCGAATGTGGTGTAAGGGAAACTCCTACACTGTTGATGGGAATGTAAATTGATCCAGCCACTGTGTAGAACAATGTGGAGGTTTCTTAAAGACCTTCAGATAGAACTGCCATGTGATGCAGCAATTCCACTCCTGGATATCTACCCAAAGAACAGAAGAATGCTCAGTTGGAAAAGTGCTGGCAAAACTATATTTATTGCAGCATTACTCATGATTGCTAAGACATGGAACCAATCCAAATGTCCACAAACAGGTGAATGGATTGAAAAAGTGTAGCACATATACTCCATGGAATACCCTTCAGCCATAAAAACAACAAGACCCTGGCATTTGATAGAAAATGGACAAACATGGAAGATTTGTTGCTGAATAATGCAAGTCATGCTATAAAACAGAGACATTGTATGTCTCCACTTAACATATATCGACTGTCCACAGTCTATGGTAGAGATTGAAAGACTGGAGAACATAAAAGCATTGAAAATTGTTATGAGCACTGGAGACAACGCAGAAGGAGAGTGAGAGAGAAGAGTGCAGAAAGGGAAATTTGGGAAAAATGGAGAAGTAAGACATTTGTAGGACGCAGATATCATATGTTGCCTGTTGAAGCCATGTATCGTATTCTCAGCTTGCCTGGTGTGAGGCATATATCATGTTTAGTAAAATCTCTTCATAATCTAAATGATGTATAGCGATTAAATGTAAAAAAAAATAAATAATAATGAAAAAATATTTAATTAATTAAATTATTATTTTATTTGGTATAGGACATGTGTACTCAGCAAATAGAGACAGAGAGAGAAAGTGAGAAAGCAAGCTTCCAGTTCTCGTACTTGAACTGCAGTTGGCCATGTACAGTGCCTTAACCACTTAACCTGCTGGTCCCAAGAAAATGAATTTTATCCATTCACAAATTAGCCTAATGTCACAAAATGTGTAGACCCAACTAGACTTTGTTGTTGTTGTTTATAGTCTTTAACTGAAATGATAAAGAAATAGATCTATTTAAAAACAAAACTAAACAGATATTTCTACCTGGTTTAAGAGGTGGCACCAGGTATGGGATTAATATTTTGAGAGACCACTTGTGCAACTTTGATGATCAAAGGCTTGTCTATGATTCTGTTAGTACAGCTGCCCTTTTCTACAACCCTACTAATCCATGCTTGGCAACCTTCACTATATTTAGGAGACTTTATCTCTGCACAGAACCATATGCTTCTTATTCATTTGGTAAACAGATTAGAAGGCCCCTAGACATCTCTAGGCAGCTCCTTTGCATGAGGCCAAACACCTTCATAGGCCTTACACACAGCAACCATCTTCTAATTTTTCATTACTAGTCTGTAGACTAGAAGCTTGCTTTGTGTATTCACTTTTACATGGCTTCTTACTTTTTATTGCACCTTTTAAAGACAGAGTGTCACTAGGACTGGCCTTCAACTTAGATTCTTCTGACTCAGCATCCTGAGTAACTGAGATTACAAGAATATACCACCTTCGCTTCTTATCTTCATCAGTTTAATTCTGGAAATGGTTTTCAGTAATGCTTGAAGTTTTTAAATTTTTAACACTGAATTTTGAAGATTTAGTGCAATAGGACCTGTAGTGAATGTCCTTGATCACCACTTCCCCATGTCCCTGACAGTCTTGTGCTGTGCTGTAGCCAGCATGGATTCCCAGGCCCAGCTTTGCTGCTATCCTGGTGTGAATGCAGGCTCTGCTTGCAGCCCTCTGCACTGTGCCCACACTAAGGACCTACCCAAAGAGGCACCCTACAGTTTCTCAGTGATATGGAGCTGGGTCCATAAAGGAAAGTGTTTCTGTCCCTGCCCTGACAGCTGGGGCAGGATTTGCTGGGGCTGCTTTTTACAGAGTGAGTGCAGAAGCTTCCTTTTTCTCCAGTTTCTCACTGAATTATTTCATTCTATGTAACTGCTCGTTTTTACCCCTACTCTACATCTCTGTTACCCCACCCTCTGCCTTTGGTAACCACCATTATGTTATCTATTTCTATTAATTTAATTTTCTTTTATACTGCGGATTGTGAGAAATGTCATGCAATGTATTTCTTTCAGTGTCCCACTTGTTTCAGTTGATAAAGCATCCTCCAGTAGCATCTATGTTGTTAAAAATGGCAGAATCTCCTTTTCTATTTGTATTTATTTATCCATTTTTGAGAGATTTTTTTTTTTTTCTATAGGCACGTGTGCTTGCTGGAGAGAGAAAGACAGAGACAGAAAGTGAGAAATCACCTCTCAGGGGGAATGACCATGTCATAATCCCCTCTCCTCCATTCTTTCTCAGGATTTGGGGCATACACACACACACGCCTGGTGTGAGCTTCCAGCCACTGGATTTGATACTCAAATTGGGATCAGCCACATGAGAGTCCATTGTTGTAACCATGATGCCACATGCTGGTCCCAGAATCTCCTTTTTAACACAGATACTGTTTTTTTCAACACATTTTTATTCCATCATTCACATTCCTCACCCCACATTTAAAACTATTTCCATATCTTGGCTATTGTGAGTAATGCTGCAGTGACCATAAGAGTGAAGGTATTTTTATCAGTTGCTGATCTTTGTTCTTTTTGTTATATACCCAGTAGAAGCATTGCTGGGTCATGTGGGGTAGTTACATTTTGACTGTCTATTGGAACCTTCATGCTTGTTTTTGTATAGACTGTCCCGATCCACATCTCTACCCTCAATATACAGAGGCACACTTTTCTCCACAACCTCACCAGCACTGTTCTCTTGTCTTCTCCTAACAGCCATCCTAGCAGGTGTGAGCTGACATCTCACTGTGGTTTGGATTTCAATTTCTCTGATGATTAGTGATGCTGAGTGCATTTTCTGACACCTGATGGCCAGAAAATGTTATGTCTCCTTTCGTGACATGTCTATTTATGTTCTTTGCTCATTTTTCTTTTCTTTCTTTTTCTCTTTTTAGTTTTTCATATAGGGCACACTCACTTGCCATGGTGGGGGTGGGAGAGAGAAGAAGAGAGAAAGAGAGAAAGTTAGGAATTACCTTCAATGGGGAATGGCCACATCATAATCCCTTCTTTATTCTCCTCTTGGGATTTCAAGTATCCTCTTGCCGAGAGTGTTTTTCAAGTTGCCAGGTCCAGGCATGGAACTGTGCAGTTGGCCATGTGAATTCTACCCGTGTTTACCACCTCACCACCTGGTTAGCCCAGTACTTTGACCATTTTCAATCAAGTTATTCATTATTTATCTATTGAGTTATGTGGGTTTCTCATATTTTTTGGTTCTTTTTAAATTTTTATTTATTTATTCTTAGGTTTTTGCCATAGGGCATATGTACTCACCAGAGAGAAGGAAAGTGAGAAATCATCCCCATCCCCTCAGTGGGATGGTCAATCCACAATTGCTTCTGCATCCTCTTCTTGAGATTTTGAACATGCATTCACATGTGCCCTGTCTGATCTTCAAGCCGCCAAGTACAGGAATCAAACCATCAGGCATATGGGAGTCCAACACCTTAATGACCACACCAACTACTCGCTCCTACTTATATATTTATTTTTGCCATAGGGTGTGTGTGCTCACCAGAGAGAGACAAAGACAGTGAAAGGAAATGTGAGAAATCATCCCTCTGGGGTATGGCTATCCTGCAATCCCTTCTCCAATCTTCTGGGATTTGGGGCATACATGCACACACACCCTGTACGATTTTCAACCTTTCAGGTTCAGGACTCAAACTGCAGTCAGCCATGTGGGAGTCCAGCACCTTAACCACCCTTCCAGCCCCTATTTTGGTTATTAACCTTTTTTTATCATGTGTAAAGCTTTAAAATAGTTTCTTTCCAGGACCAGCAGATGGCAGAATGATTATGTTGTCAGACTTCCACATAGTCAACTGCAGTTCGAGTCCCATACCTGGCAGCTTAAAACTCATGCCAGGTGCATATGTGTGCATGCCCAAAATCCCAAGAGGAAAATGGAGAATAAGGGACTGCGGTGTGGTCATAACCCCTGGGGAGTGATTTCTCACTTTCTGTCTCTTAGTCTCTCTTTGTCTCTCTGGCAAGCATATGTACCCTATGGCAAAAATCTCTCTCTCAAAAAAAAAAGTTCCTCTCCATCAGTGAGATGCTTTTTGTTTTATTGATTGTTTTCTTTGTTGTGTAGAAGTATTTTACTTTGAGGAAGTCTCATGTCTTTGACTTTGCTTTGGTTGCCTGTGCTTTTGGTGTGCTAATCAAAAAAAGCATTCCCAACACAAATGACAAAAGATTATTCCCTGTATTTCTTTGTTGTTGTACATTGTTGAAATAGGATGTGTGCACTTGCCAGAGAGAGAGAGAGAGAGAGAGAGAGAGTAAAAAATCTACCCCTGCAAGAGATGGTCACACAGCAATTTTTTCTCCTCTTTGGATTTTGGGCATGCACTTGGCATGATTTTCAAGCCACTCAGTCTGGGACTCCAACAAGGTTGGCCATATGGGAGTAAGATTCTGGGACTCCAACAAGGTTGGCCACGTGGGAGTAAGACCAGCACACCACATGCTGGCCTCTTCCACCTTATTGTAAAAGTTCTATGGTTTCAGGTGTTACATTTAGGTCTTTTTTCCATTTTGAGTTGATTTCTGTATGCTGTATGGTCTAGTGTCATTCTTTTGCATATGGATATACAGTTTTGCTGCCTCAGTCTGCCAAGCAGGGAGACCTGGACCCCAAATGGAAGCAGTGGTGGATTTGTAAAACAGATAAACAGACACACAAGTAGAGAAAAGCAGGGTGGGCATCTCTGATGGAGATTGTTGTGGCACTGAGCCATTCTCAGGTTTATTCTTTTATAGGGCAAAGGGGGGAGGGAGAAGAGGAGGGTAAAGCCAGGTGTTTTCTATTATTGACTGCAGCTATGGAGAATTTTGCTGATCTTGCAGTTCTAAAAATGCCTCCCCTGGCCTTCTCTGGCTGAAACATAGTTTCCATTAACCTCCACTGGCTGTGTAGCATAGACCCAACAAGCGAGTCTGTGCTCTACTCGTCTTTAAAGGTCACCATTGCTCAGCTCAGGGGCAGCCACTCCCTATATTTTGCCAAATCACTTATTGAACAGAATACTTTTTTTGCCTATTGTATCTCTTTGTTAAAAACTCATTGGCCATATTGAGTTTATTTCTGGCATCTCTGTACACTGTGGAAGCGAGCTGTAGTACTTGCATGGCAACAGATAGGGCCTGGGACCAACCTCAAAATCACACATGGCAGTTGGAACTGGAAGCTTAACTATGCACAATTGTAGCAACCAGTGACAGGGTTGGACCATCTCTTTGTGAGTATTGGCATTCCAGGTTGGAGGTATACCTGCATGTGCAGCTGTAGGGACCAGCTACGGATGAAAGGCAGTGTCGAGGTGGACAAGTGAGGGAGGATGAGCTGCTATGCACACACAGCTATGGACACTAAAGATGGCAGGTACACTTGTCTGGCTACAGGAGTCAGACTCAGTCATGCAGCCCATTAGAGTGGGACTTGCAATGGGGAACCAGGTTGTTTGTGGGTATGAATGTGGTAGGGCCAAAGAAAATATAGAGGCAGGAGGTTGGGTGGTTCCATGGAGGACAGTTGGTGAGGTAGGCACCTGGGGAATGTTAGGGCTGCTGTCTTTGGTCCATGGGCCACAGTACCCACAGCAGTAGCACCTCAGGCTACTCCAGATTATGAAGGAGGAATGAGAGGGGAGGAGAGGCCAGTCTGGGGAACTACAAAGGCTGCTGGGTTGGTTCCCTGAGTCAGTGTGACCACAGAAGCAGCAGTCTGGTTGATTTTAGCGTCTCCAGAGAATGAGAAGATAAAGGGAGTTGGTTCAGTCACCTGCAGATTGTGAAGTCAGAAAAATGAGGTCTGTGATGGTGAAAGCTGCAAGGGTCTACAGCAGTTGTGCTCCTTATTGGTTTCCTCAGTCACAGAAACTTCAAAACAAGTTCTTGCAATCCGCGACTGTGAATACTGATGGCTCCTCAGTTGTGAAAGGTTTGGGGAAAGCCTTGTGTCCATGGAGGGTGTTGAGAGGTTTGGCAGAGACGTCTTATGAAATCTTGTCAAGTAGTCCACAGGGAATCACAGTGATTCCCATCTTGTGGCTGATGCTGATAAAGCCCATTCTTCTTTCTGTTCCTCTTCATCTCCTGTTATTCTGGCCTCCCCAGAGGTCATTTCTGTATAGTTTCTCTGGGGTTATTTTTCTTTTATTGTTCTGTGGCTTCTTACAGAGACCTCTGAGCCCTTTCAGTGTTATTTCTGCACAATAGTAACTGCCAAATTGTTGCTCTTTGTGAACAAAGGAGGGATGGGATTTTCTGTTATTATTTTATTGACATCATGGCTATGTCCATTCCTTTGCCATTTCAGTAATATGTCAGTAAAGCTATTTAAAAAATTCTACACTTTTTACCCAGTCTTGCAAAGCATGCCAGATATGCAATAAAATGTAAGATATTAATGTAATATTCACCTATCACATTCTAAAATAGCATCTAAGCTATTACAAGTTATTAGTAACACAACTTAGTAGAACTGCTTTGAATGGGGTTATGCATATATAGCAAAGTTCAAGGAGAGATCCATTTTACTTATATGATATTCATGTAGTAATTTTATTTATTTATTTATTTATTTATTTTTTGAGAGGTTTTTGCTATAGGGTGCATATGCTCACTAGTAAGAGAGACAGAGAGACAGAAAGTGAGAAATCACCCCCTGGGGGGATGGCCATGCCGCAATCCCTTCTCCTCTGTTCTCCTCTCAGGATCTTGGGCATGCATGCACA
>NW_006160030.1:28089-35921 GCF_000334495.1 Tupaia belangeri chinensis
GAGTTTAAACCACCAAGTCTGGGACTCGAACTATGGTCAACTACATGAGAGTCCAGCGACACAGCCATTACGCTAACTGCTGGTCCCTTCACATAGCAATTTATAAGGTTAATTTATTTTAATTTTCTCACACAAATCCAAGATTATATAAAGCTTGGCAATAGTATTAGAAACTACTCTTTATTCTTTCATTCACATTTCTCCATGGTGATTGATTTACTATATTTTTCACTTAATACAAAGTATTATTAATCCAGTCTGATCTTTCCTAAAACAGAAATACTTTACCACGAAACTGGTGTATAACTTACACATCAGGAAATCAACCTGGTTCACAGTCCAGTCCACAGGCCAACTTCCAATTTCACCAACTGCAGAACTACATGAAAATGTGTTTGTCTGCTCTGGTTCTGAAGATTTCCCTCCTTTTCATAACTTTGATAGATTGAAAGTGCAAATATGACCCCCTCTGGGTTTTCACAGTATTTTCTTCTGATCAGACATAGGCCCTGCAGTCCAAGCTGACTCTGTGCTATCCTCAGTGCAGCCCCCCAGGAAGAATGTGGGGCACACCTCCAGCAATGGTAGTGGCACCCCAATAACTGGGCAAAATGTCTGCCCAGTTTCTTGCAGAAAAGTGTTTTCTATTGTATAGAATTTTATATGAAATATTCCACATTTATATCAGTATCCTATTTCATTTCACCTCTCACCCACCAGAGTTGCTAAACATTGATGATTCTCACCTGGGTCAACTACCAATTTGACAGTTGGCCAGTAGTGATCTTCCATTTCTATCACTGGTCATGTAATTATTACTTTCTAATATAAAGATTCATGCTACTCACTTATTCATACCATTCTCTTAGAGCATTTTTTGTTATAACAGAATACATGTGAGACTGGGAATTTTGTAAAAAGGTGAAATGTATGGGCCCAGCAGATAGCATAATGGCTATGTCGCTGGACCCTCATGGAGTTCTGGGGAACTACAAAGGCTGCTGGGTTGGTTTCCTGAGTCAGAGTGACCACAGAAGCAGCAGTCTGGCTGATTTTAGCATCTCCGGAGAATGAGAAGATAAAGGGGGTTGGTTCAGTCACCTGCAGATTGTGAAGCCAGAAAAATGAGGTCCGAGCTGACTCTGTGCTATCCTCAGTGCAGCCCCCCAGGAAGAATGTGGAGCACACCCCCAGCAATGGTAGTGGCATCTCAATAACTGGGCAAAATGTCTGCCCAGTTTCTTGTAGAAAAGTGTTTTCTACTGTATAGAATTTTATATGAAATATTCCACATTTATATCAGTATCCTATTTCATTTCACCTCTCACCCACCAGAGTTGCTAAACATTGATGATTCTCACCTGGGTCAACTACCAATTTGACAGTTGGCCAGTAGTGATCTTCCATTTCTATCACTGGTTGTGTAATTATTACTTGACTTTCTAATATAAAGATTCATGCTACTCACTTATTCATACCATTCTCTTAGAGCATTTTTTGTTATAACAGAATACCTGTGAGACTGGGAATTTTGTAAAAAAGAGAAATGTATGGGACCAGCAGATAGCATAATGGCTATATCGCTGGACCCTCATGGAGATGACTATGGTTCAAGTCCCACACCTGGTGGCTTGAACTCACTCCAGGTACATGTGCATGCATGTCCAAGATCCCAAGAGGAGAGTAGAGAAGAAAGGAGTGTGGCTTGGCCATCCCCCTGGAGGGGGTGGGGATTTATCTCTTTCTATCTCTCTGTCTCTCTCTCTCTCTGTCTTTCTGCAAATGAACATGCACTACAGTTAACACCTCTCCTTGCCCCCCCTCCCCCAAAAAGGAAGAGGAATGTATTTCCTCAAAATTCTAAAGTCTAGAAAGCACAAAATAGAGGGGACAGTATCTCATGAGTGCCTTCTTGCTGTGTCATCTCATGGCAGGAACAGGCAGGCAGAGTGCATGAGAGAGAAGAAGGAGAAAAAGTTGTATGTCGATAAGTATCTAATCACCCTGATAGTGAACACATTCAGGACCCTGGCCCCATTACCCAAGCTCCTCTTATTGGGGCCCATATGCCAACACTGTTGCTTTGGAGATTAAGTTTCCAACACATGTTTATGGGATATGATATATTCAACCTAGATCAATCATTATAGATTCATGAGATTTTATTTTGTTTTGTTTTTAAGAGAGATTTTTCCCATAGGGCACTTGCACTCAATGGAAAGAAAGAGACAGTGAGCCAGAAAGCAAGAAATCACCCCCCAGGGGGATGGCCATGCCACAGTTCCTTCTCCTCCATTCTCCTCTTGTGATTTTGTGCACACACGCACTTGCATCTGGCATAAATTGCAAGTTTCTGGGCCTGGGACTAGAACCACAGTTGACCATGTGGGAGTACAACAACACATGCCAAAATATATCAACTCTCACAGGACTATTTGAATCAAGCAGTCTCCTAGAATGGTTTCCAGGCAACTCCAGGTGTTCACCCGATATTGTTTTGTATTGTTTTTGGAGAGATTTTTGCTATAGGACACAACTCTCCTCTTACTCTTTACCTGAATTCCATTAGCCCTTAGTTTTCTAACTGGAAGCTCTAGTTGGACTTTATCATCACGTTTGGTTTTATTAGGTAAGAAGTGGTCCCAAGTCAGACATAATGTCTATTTCCATAAAACATAGATACTTCTTGTCCTAAAGTTTGCTTAAATAGTTTGATTTTCACAGTACCATCAATGCTTCCTCTTTAGGTTCTCTGCTCTACCCTCAAAACATGCCCTCTCTTGTGTAAAAGAATTGGGTTGCCCAGCAGGGTGTTGAGTTATGGCCTCCTCTCCATTTTTATTTTTATTAACCAGCATGATGATTGCCCTAAGCAATTTCCTATCAGATTTCTTATTCTAATCTCTGTCTTTAGACTTTTTTTACTTTTTCCAAACAGGGATAGATATCACAAACTTTTTCTGGAACCCAGCAGGGGCTGTCTTAGGTCTACCAAAGATTTGATAGTGTTAAGACCTTTATTTTAACCCCATCATCAGTTTGCATTTTGTTCAGCCCATTTATTTTCTTTCTTGCTTCCTTTTTTCTCCCATAGGATACATGCAGTAGCCAATGAGAGAAAGCAGGAAAGTGAGACAGCATCCCACAAGGGAATAGTCACGCCATTACTTGTGGCTGGATTTCACCTGTTTCTAGTCTCTTCAGGATTTGGGGCATGTATGCACACATGCTCTATGTGTCTCTCAAAATGCTGGGTCCTGGACTTGAATCATGCACTTGGTCATGTGGGATCCAGCAGCTCTAACCACTGCACCCACTGGCTGACCCAATAATATCTTCTATTAAAATAAATCAATGCACTTTCTTCAAAGTTATTAACTGTCTCAAACATGTTCTAGTTTAAATATAAAAATGAAGTTATAATGCTTCTGTTAAACAGATTTTCTTTGGTAAATGTGACGCATATCATATATCACCTGGACAAAATACTCATGTCTTACTTTGGTCTAGATTTGGTTTCACTGATCAAACAATGGACGATTGGAGCACAAAAGTCATTGACAATAATAGATTAAAAAAACTCATGAATCCAGTATCGGCAAATGGCTTAATGGTTATGTCACTGGACTCTTGAAAGACTTCCCTAATATACGTAGTGGCTTTGTCTAAGCAGTGTCCACCACCTTTTTAAATTTTCTGTAGTATCAAAGTCAGGAGAGCGGTAGGTACAACATTAAGTTTTATTTAGTACTAAACATAAACCTCAAACTTGATTAACAAGGAGGTCTAAAGCTGCATGGTGCTCCATTAAATGTTTTTGCTGAATTCGTATGTTATTGTCCACCTTTTGGAGAGTAGCCTCTACCCATCTGAAACCCTGGGAAGTCTGATTTGCTACAAAATCCAAAATTTTTCCTAGTTTGTGGATAAGCTTTAAATTCCAAACAACCATGCCCCACTACCACAAAGAGTTAGTCTCCATGAACCCCAGTGGAACCTTTCTTAAGTGGAAACAAACTTATCTTCACCTGTTTCAAGGCTGGTACTAATTTTAGTTATTGATTGTTTTGATCTATGTTATAAGAGACTTTATGAAGAATTACAGAGAAAGCTATTCTAATGGCAGGAGGAAGCCAGACTAAATAGCAAGATCTAAACCATGGAGGTGAGGGATGGGAAGGGCAGAACAGAGCAAGCAGATTCTCTGCAGACTCAACATAAGCTCCTGGAAAAAAGGACCACCTAGTGGCATTTGGGCAGGAGTCAATTAAATTTGTCTGCCCCTAAGTCTTCATGGCCCCTGAACATGGTCCAGTGGGGAATTTACTTTCTGCAGTCCCATTATAGCATGTTGTAAGGGTGCATAGCCACATTTAGTAAAAAGAGACTACTGGATTTAATCCAATAACATTATACAATTGTTTGTATCCACATGAGTAATTCCCAAAACCTGAATGTGTGCTGTTTGCAATTCCTGGAAACACAGTATACCTTTCACTGACATCGCTCAAACAGGTTTTCTATATTTGGTAACAGATTATACCTTCTGGGAAAGTTAGAATATATCACCTGGACAAAATACTCATGTCTTACTTTTAAGTGCCGCTAAGTGGCGTGGTGTTTGGGGGCCCCGGTCGACTGAGGTTTGAGTCCTGAACCTGGCAGCTTTGTTTCTCTCTTTCTCTCTCTCTCTCGTGAAATTCAAATAAATGAAGGAATAAACAAAATAAAATTAATTAAATAATTATTTAGAAAAGAACATAGTTTTTAGCAAGTGCACAAAAGAAAGTAGGAGTGATGTTTTAGAATGTCAGGGATAGCTTTCCATTATTCTTTTGGGGTTTTGGGGTGACTCTCATTGGGAACATATAGAGGCATTGGCATTAATGGAATTGTTTCCTGATTTTTTAGCCTTAACCCACAAATCCAGCAGTTGCTATTGTTTTGTTCAAAGGTCCTGATTTTTTGGCCTTAACCCACAAATCCAGCAATTGCTATTGTTTTGTTCAAAGACACAAGCTCTGGATAAAACCATCCACTGATTAAGGTCCTATGGGTTTTCCTGTAGGGAGGAAGAAAGAGAACATTAGGAAGTAAGAACAAAAGAAAAAGGCATAAAGTTTTCAAGACAGCAACGTTCCTAATCTATGAACTTGGGCAAAATTGTCCTTGTTTGAGATGTCTGCTTCAAAGAAGAGTTTTTCCTGATCAGTTTTTCCTTAAAGTAGCCAACATGTGTACAGACCGAAGTGTTTAAAGGGGACCTTGTGAGTTGTGAAATATGGGCCCAGGGATTGAGGTCTTGAAGTTTCATTGAAGTGTGGGTAGTAAGAACTTGGTTCAAGGGCAGTCTTTTTCTGATATCTTTTCCAGAAGACCCGGTGCCCAGGTTCTAGACCATGAAGAGTCTGATTGTCCTCAGTTTGTGGTTCACAAAAGGCTTCCTTCACCTGGTGAAAATCATCTTTGGCATAATGCATCAAGGCATTGTAGTGTTTAATCCAATCAGAGTTTAGAAGATCAGGGAATGCATGAGGTTCTATTATTAGCAACATAGGTCTCCCAGTGGTTATTTCATAAGGGGTCAACCTAAATTTTCCAGCAGCACTGGATCCAATTGCCATTAATGCCAATGGTAGCACCTTTAGCCAAGGCAACCCAATTGACTCTGTCAGTTTTGCTTATTTTAGTTTTAAAATGCCATTTGCTCTTTCAACTCTTCCAGAAGACTGAAGGTGATAGGGAGAGTGAGTGCCATTGTGCTTGTAGTACTTTATTTAGCTGCTTTATAGTTTGCCCAGTAAAATGTGCTTCCCTATCACTAGATATTTCTTTAGCTATGTCTCATAAAGAAAACCTTTTCTAATAATTTCTTAGTTACTGTCATAGTACCAACTTTCTTAAAAGGGAAAACCTCTACCCAACTAGAAAACGTGCAGATAACTATAAGAACTTACTGATATCCCATTGAGGGTGGCAGCTGAATGAAATCCATTCATCATTGTTTGAATGGTCCATCTGGTGGTCAGAATTGTGCCACTTGATATTTTTTTTTCCAGAATTATGGGTTTGAAAAGCCAAACATTGGTTGTAAATCATTTTAGCAACTTTGGAGCAGTCACTCCACCAATATGTTTTCATAACTTGGAAGATCTTGTCTATTCTATGATAAATTGTGAAGAGTAGAGTCTAACCATCGAAGCTTTAAGGACTCAGGAAAGACAATGCAGGCATCCACCCTTAGCGAGCTTAACATTGAATTTAATATCATTTTATATGCCAGTTTTGTTTCCCCAAGTCAGTTGTATTGAACTGTTTTTTAAATAGGTCATCATAAGGGGATCTATATGACTCAGTCTTATGGATTGAGTTCATTTAAGTGGTGTATCCTAACATTGCCAGCACTAGCTGAGATAGCACAAACATCAGTTAGCCTGATGGACTATCTTTTGTAAATAACTCTACATTTCTCTCTTGCCAATTTTAGTATTTTCTCTTTGTGGTTTTGTTCAGTCTGGCTATAGTGTGCCTTGGAGAAGATCTTCTTGGGTTAGATTCTATTTGGGGTCTTTTTAATTTCTTGGGTCTGGATATTTGAGTGCCTCTCTAGTTTTGGAAAGTTTTCTTCCAGGATTTCATGGAATAGATTATCAGTGCCCTTATTAGTTTCTTCACCTCCTGGGATACCAATTATTGTGATGATCGAGCACTTAATGTTACCTAGCATTTCTTGTGTATAATTCTCATTTTGGGGGTTATTTTTCTCAGTCTTTTTGGGTGATTTTTTTCCTAGATCAGGGGTTCTGTCTTCTCCATCTGAGATTTGGTCTTCTGCAGTATCTAATCGGCTTTTCATACTTTCAAGGGAGGTTTTGATTTTCTGTATTACAGCCTTCATCTCTAACAGTTGTGTTTCATTCTTTTTTATGGTGTGCATTTCTTCTTTCAAATAATGCAAGAACTTCTTCACTTCCTGGAACTCATTGTCTCTTTTCTCTTGTATCTTCTGGAGCTCATTGTCTTTCTTCTCTTGCATCTCAGTTTTTGGTAAAAGGGAGAATAGAGAGAGAAAAAAAGTGTATCAGGAGAAAATTATAGTACACATATTACTAGATCTTAGCTTTGTCCATATCTGTTTTTGAGTTTTTAGTATCTACCTACTGTTTGAACAGAATCCTAGCCCTTTTCCTGGCTTTAAGTCTTAAGCAAATTTTTCTTAACTTTTTAAATTGTGATTTATTAAAGCTAAAACTGCTTTTTTTGAAATAAAATTACATTAAAAACCTATCTAATGACTGCAGTAAGCTATATAGCCTCAGCTAGATGCTGCTTTATATATAAAATATATTCATTCTGATCACTGACTTTTGTGCCTAAAGTCAGACATGTGTTGATAGATATGTTTATATCGGCTGTTCTTGTTATTGGAAATATTTAGGTTAATTAAGATATTTTGTGAATGAATAAAATGTGGGCGAAAAAAAGCATGGAAAACAACTGTAGATACAAGACACAGTGTGAGAGGAGGGTGGAAAATGGCAGAGGATAAGAGGGAGGAAATCAAAGAGGTGGAGGGAAAGAAGCAAAGTATATAAGAAATGAGAAGTGGAAATTTTTTTTGTTGACATAACATGTATGGTAACATCCATGACTGAGCCAATATACAGTATATTCTGATAGGAAAACTCATTTTATATGCTGCAATGATATACAGTGAATGAATGTAAAATAAATCATTTTTTTAATCTGCCAGGACATTCCATTGATATTCAGGTTCAGTTTTATAGGTATGAGCTTTAATATTAATAATGGCAATTTGTGATAGTGATAGG
>NW_006160030.1:36105-42948 GCF_000334495.1 Tupaia belangeri chinensis
CCTGGCGTGAGTTTTAAGCCACCGGGTCCAGGACTCAAACCGTGGTCAACTACATGGGAGTCCAGCGACATAGCCATTACGCTAACTGCTGGTCCCATGAAGTCCATTTTTGATGGGGGATCTATACGAGAAGTCAGAGACCCACTTTGTTTCTAGAACATTCCCAAATCATGGACTACTCTAAAGGCATATCTACTACCTATATGTATGTGTGTGTCTATATCTGTATGCTTACAAAATTGTGATCTTCACCACCATCATGAGATAATAGCGTAGCTAGGTTAAGTAGGCTACAGTGTTTTAGATGGAGATTAGAAAGGTATAGAAAGTATGATTTTAGCCTACTTGCTGAAAAATGTTGAGTTTGATTGGAATTTAATAAAGTTTCCACAGCATGTGGGACTTGCACGTTAGGTACATTTCCTAAAACTAGCTCAGATGAAGTGTCTACCAGCTTGACTGCCACTGCTATGGCTTTTAAACAATTAGGATAGGCCCTAGCTACTGGATCAAGCCACAGACTATAGGGTGCAGTGGGTCTGTGTTTTCCTCCCAGTTCCTATGTAAGAACTTCTAATGCTTGATTATCATGTTCATGAACAAGCAAAGTAAAAAGTGTAATTTGGAAGTCCTACAGCTTGAGGCTCTTGTAAGGTCAATTTCATTTGGTTAAAATTCTGTTCATGACTGTCTTCACAAGATAAGGGCTCTGGTATTTCTAGTGAGCTCATGTAATGGTGAGGCTTTTAAAGAAAAATTGGAATTCCTAGTATTTGGAATATCCTACAAACTCAAGATAGGCTCTCAGTTGTCTTCTGGTTGTAGGCTGAGGAAAACTTTAGATAATTTTTATTCTCTTAGATGAATCAGCAGTCAAGTTATGTCCCAAACAGTGGACTTTGTCTTTTTAAAACTGCAATTTTCCCCCCTGAAGCCTTGTCATCTTTATGTCCAAGTAGTTGCAAAAGATAGAAGGAATCCATTTCAGAGCACTCCTTGGTGAAAGAGCATAACAACAGGTCATCTACATACTGAGTAAGAATAGACTTTAGATAAAACTGTACGGTTATTAAGTCTTGCTACAATGCCTGAGGAAAATATGAAGGTGATTCAGTGAATCCTTGTGGCATCACTGTTCATCACTGCTGATTTTTTCAAGTAAAAGCAAATATTGGCACTCCTTATCAACTGATGTGATAATAAAAGACTGAGCAGAGATCTATCACTGGGAACCATTTTGAGTCAGCAGATTCATTACATAATAAGGAATTATGGTTTAGAACTACAGGAAACCTTGGTATAACAGTTTTATTACTTGCTCTTAAATCCTAAACAAGTCTCCATCCTTGTCCATTTGTATTTTTAACCGATTGGAGTGTCACAAGGGCTGCTGTATGGAATTATAAGTCCTTGTTTAATGAAATCTTGCTGGGGTCCAGCCTTGGTGGAGGTGGGTTGGAGACTTGTACATAGGAAGGTGACACAGGTGATCAGGAACAGAAATTAGATTAAGACCTCAATGCCTCTTAGCATGTTCTCAGCCAACCACAGGCAGAGCCAGCTCCAGGCTGCAGTTCTAGCAGCTACCAAACACACGTATTTATTGAGGGATGTCTTACAGGAGTTGGAGGGGTGTGGGGGAAATAAAAGATTTACTCTATGAAACAGGGAATTCAAAGCACAGGAACAATGATCATAAAATATGATGTCTGTCTTGTTTGAACAGGTGAAGCCAAACACAGTTCTCAGAACAAAGGAGTCTATTTGGTGCATTTGCTTCTTCCGTCTTGATTACTGGACAAGGTCTTTTGAAGAGGGGGTTTGTAGGAAGCTTGATAACTTCAGTCCCATGTCAGCTTGATAACTTCAGTCCAGGGCCAGGGTGGCAGCATTGCTGGTTACAAAGGCCTAGATAGAAATCTTGTCTCGTTAAGTAAAGACACAGTTAATATATGGACTATCTATATATTATATAGGGGATGAGCCTATTGTTCATATGGGAAAGGAAGATGATCTTTTAGCTCAGGAGACAACACAGGATGTTTTATTAGCAGTTTTTCATAGCCAACAGCACATAGATGGGAAACTCTTTTTAGTTGAAAACTACCTGTTGCTTTGGATAAGAGCTCTCAGCTAAAATAGTTAATCTTTCCCTGGAGCCTTCAGGTTTGTTCATTTTGTCATCGTCAGTCAGGCTTTTCCTTTCTTTATAAGCCCACAGGTTTCTGTATTTTATTTGCTAAGTCTGTCAATTAGTGAGTTCTTTTGTTTTATCTCTGAGTCACTGTTATGTGGTGAATGCCCTGACTTTGGCCTAGCATGAGTTGACTTTGGCTTGTAGATTTAACAAGGGGTATCTACATAAAAAACTAGCCTTAAACTAACTTAGTCTACATATGCTTCTAACGCTAATTTGGCTTATACTAACTTGACCTAACATATGCTAATTCTGACTTAAAACAAACAGATGGGGGAGTCTCAAATTTCCTTAGGAAACCACATTTCTACAAGATCAGTAATTGGCTTTATTGTAATGATTGGGGGTGATATTTTACCCTTACAGGATACCATGATAACAGTAAAGTTCATGGCAGAGCGAGTACAGGCCAGTACAGTGACACAATGGGGAGCTCATAAACCGTGGCCTTGCCTTGCAGTTTCTTCCCAGTCCAGGCCTTGCCATAGACATAGGAGGCAGCCTCTTTACCAGCTTGTGTTGTCTGCATGGCCCCATAAAAATCTTCTGCAGTTGATGAAATCTCTTGAATTGATTTGGGTTTTAAAGGATATTGGGGTAGTCTTGGTAAAGGTTTAGACTAATCTATTTGGACTTTTATAGGTTCCACATTTTTAATTCTTCCTCTGTCAGTTGAAGAAGAGACCTACAAATATTCAGATATTTTAAAAAGGTCTGGGATATCATAGGCCTGCATTTCAATTTTATCAATTTCTACCTACAGAGAGCATAATAATTCTGGGTCTGGGGAGTCAGAAAACTCTTTAAGATTATTTCTCCATATGAGGACACTTTTATGTCCTTTTAGCTTTGGAAGTAAGTCTTGCCTTAGCAAATTTACGAGAACAGTGTCACATAATAAGAAAGTATGTGTTTCTGAAAGTGGCCCCTGAGATCAATTGAATGCATTCAGATATGGGAACCTCTTGAAATTGATTTGAAACCCCCATCACTGAAATTACCTTTTTACACCAAGGGATTTGTTGTCCAGTAAAGTGGGGTTTAGAGTAATTAAGGAGGCTCTGGTATCGACTAGGATTGTACAAGGTTCCCCATTTATTTTAACTTCAGTTTTTCTATGTTTAATTTAAGGGAATTATGGGAAGGAACTTACCCGAGAATGTATTGGAGTCTTGTCAGAATTAAGATCTCCTGGGCTCTCTTTAGTGATGAAACAGTCTGGCCTAAAGGGAGGAAGGTTATTGATGGACTGATGTAGGAGGGGACAATCTCTTTTCCAGTGGCCTGATTGTGATGAAGGCAGACATCTCAAGGTAAAGAATTTCTGGTTCTAGAAACTCTTGATCATGATATAAAATGAGAATGAGAAGATCTCTTTAGTTTTAGTCCCTGTAACTGTTGTAATAAGGAGACATAAGTTTATTAGCTTTCTGTTTTTTTTTTCTGGTTGTAGAGTTCTCTCAAATTTTCTGCTAGGGCAGCTAATTCAACCATATGGGTTGTGGTTTTTAATTATACTACTAATCTCAGGATGGAGTTCATTTATAAATAGTGCAGTTAATACTGTTTTAGCCTCTTCAGGAAATACCCTATGGTGTATTTTTAGCCCAGAATGTTTTATAAAAAGTATTTCTAAATGAGTTTTGTAGTCTGAAATTAGTTCAGCCTTTCTTTGTCTACAAGACTGTTTAATGGACCAATCAATTTTTTTGTGGAAAAAAATTTAGAAATTGAATTTAAAAGGTTTTCAGTAATTTTTCTAGCTCTTCTTGGCTCATCTTGTGAGGAGGTTTTGGAAGAGTCTTTAATATCCTCCTAAGGTTTGTCCCTTTCTGCTGCTGCCATTCATTTTTGAACTTTGCCAGGTCCCAATACCATGTGAATAAACTGATAAAGGTCAGGGAGTCCTGGGTTGTAAGCTCCTATGAAGATCTTAAATTTTTCAGTAAAATTTTGAAGATTTTCCTTTGGGTTAGGAAAGTCCTTTACAATGACTCTGAGTTCAGCTTTAGACCATGGAGTAAAGGTGGTCATGGAAGAAAGGCCTGATTATTCAGAAGGTGTAACTTTGTAAGGCATCTGTCTGATTTCCCTTTTTTCCTCATTTTCAGAGTAAAATGGTAATTCAGAAAAGAGGTCAGTGTTGTCAGAGTATTTAGATAGAGACAGGTAGACAGAAGGAACAGTGGGGATTGGTTCAGTCAGGTCATGATTTGCTTTTGTCATGTTCTTGGTCTGTTGCTTAAGCTTTTCATCATCTTTGTGTAAAGAATCCTTTAAGGAGGCATTTAGATAGTTTTGGTAGAGGGCTCTTGTGCTTGCTAAAAACACAGAGAAAGAAAGAGAGAAGCCACCCTCCCAGGGGATGGTCATGCCCAAATCTCTTCTTCCCCATTCTCCTTGAGATTTTGGGCACCCATGTACCTGTGCTTGAAGTGAATTTCAAGCCATCAGGTCCAGAACTCAAAACACAAACCACATGGGAAGGTAGCGCCTTAGCCACTATGCCACTACTGGCCGCTAAGGAGGCAATTTTTGATTCATATAGTTTTTTAGTTGCCTCTGCATACCCATTAAAGAAAATATCCCACTGGTTTTGTGGGGTTTTTGGTTTCTTTTTTTCTAATATGCGCCATAAATAAACAATTTTGTCCAAAAATTTTTGAGAGGTTTCTTTTTTTCTTGCTATAGGGTGCGTGCACTCACCAGACAGCCAGAGAGAGACAGAGAGACAGAAAGCAAGAAATCACCCCCCAGAGGGGATGGCCACACCGCAATCCCTTCTCCTCCATTCTCCTCTCGGGATCTTGGGCATGCACACATGCGCCCACAGTGTGAGTTTAAGCCACTGGATCCAGGACTCAAACCACGGTCGACTACGTGGGAGTCCAGCGACATAGCCATTACACTAACTGCTGGTCCCCCTCCCTTTTTTTTCAAATTTTGTCCAAATTAAAACTTCCCCATTGAGACTATTTTAATTCCAAGTTCTTTTTTTGTAAGATTAACTCAATTATTATAAAATTTGCATGTTCTGAGCTCATAATTATTATGCATGAAATTAGCTGAAATTCTAGAAGGTGGAATCCCAAAATCTCTAGATTGAAGACAACCCCATTACCAAAACTAAGTACCCCAGACCTGAGGCCTCTAACTGAATCCAGTTCAGTTAATTATCAAATTTAATTCAATCCTGGACCCAGTCCAGTCTAAAAAAATAAATTCAGCTCAGAACACAATTTAGTGGAGTTTAGAATCCAAGAGAAAACTTAACGACCTTTAGTCCCAGATGAGATTAGGGAGCACAGTTAGAGGCAGGGTACTGTGCCTGGTAACCTGGTGTTCTTGGGTTCCCAGGAAGTTTACTTCAGATCCCACATCTGATTCCAAGCTATAAAATAGAAATTTCAGACAAGCCAGAATTTTAACAAATATCTATTTGAACTAAGGGCAATTCTAATCAGAAAGTTTACCAGAATGGTTTCTGAACAACTCTGAGTAGCCTTGTGGTCACCCTGTATTTAAGTTCTGGAAAGGGAAAGTAATAGACAAAAATGAAAAAGAAGGGATGAGGTAGAGTAATAATTAGATTGGTGACAGCTGGATGGTAGGCTGCAGTCTAAGGTTGGCTTTCTGTGATTGACGGAAGTGTGGCTACTGTGATTGGCTGTAATTTAGCAATGAGTTCAGGAAACAGCCTAACAAGTAGAGTTTCAGTTTATCCATAGGAACCCAAGTGTGAGAGTACAGTTGCCATTTTTGGCCAAAATAGTTTTGTTTAACAAATTGTAATACATAGATTATTTAGAATAAAACAATTTCTTAAAAATAAAGGTAGAAAACATGATGAGTATATTGTAATTTCTTAAAAATAAAGGTACAAAACATGATG
Source organism: Tupaia belangeri chinensis (assembly GCF_000334495.1). Taxonomy (NCBI): domain Eukaryota; kingdom Metazoa; phylum Chordata; class Mammalia; order Scandentia; family Tupaiidae; genus Tupaia; species Tupaia belangeri. The sequence continues at coordinate 42,195 of NW_006160030.1, forward strand.
AGTGGGTATTTATGATAATTGTTACACAATGTCAAAGTTTCACAGTAAGAATCTAAAACCCAAATTATTCAGGATTATTTGGAAAGACCTATTGTGAGTTGAAAAACAAAGCTTCAAATTTAGAAATCAGATTTTTCCTGAAACCTGAATCTGAAGACTTAATTATGCTAGTAAAAATAGAGGACCAATCAATCAGAAGATAATAACGAAGTGGTTACAGGCACTAATTTTCTTTCTTATTCAGTCATCCATTACTGAAATTAACGTATTTAAACTTTCCTTCGAAATCATTTTAAACAGAAGTTTATAAGGTGCTCTGTGAGTTTAGCCTTAGGGGAAAAAAATATACACACACTTTGGTAACTTTGAGACTGAATTTTTGTTGGCAGTAGCCTGATAGGGAAAGTAAGTGCAGAGTAAAAATACCTTTTCCTTCCCACACTGGATTGAAATAGGAAAAGTGAAGCAAAAGCGCCAATAATTTGATATATGTGCTCTGGCCAACTATGTCACTTAAACTTCTATAATTAATGTTTTTTAAAATATTTCAAAGGTATAAGTTGCTTGGTAACTAGCAGTTCTGAGAATATTTTCTCTGCTTTATATAGTTCGTTCTTGCTTTTTAGTACTAGGATAGAAAATACAAAATAATAATAAATATTTTGTTGTCAGAAAAGTCATCACACATTTTCATTTAGAAAAATGTAGAAAAATAATATCATGGCTTTTCTGATGACCCAATATTATTCATATT
>NW_006160030.1:46029-47245 GCF_000334495.1 Tupaia belangeri chinensis
ATTTATAGTACCAGGACATTATTATAGGGGGAAAAGAACAATTTACCTGTACATTAGATTACCTAATCTCTTTTCTTCCACTTCTAGAAACACAATAACTTAAATTAATAATTGCTTTATAGTCATTGTTACACTCTTGGCTTATTCTACACTAAAGAACATAGTTGAGTTTTTGGAAACTACAGCATTTAGAAATTTTGTCTTTAATATGCAGAAGTCTGCTCACACATACGTAAATATTATAGTTAATGAAGCAGAAGATTATTGGTGCATAAGATGAATGTTTTTTGTGAAACAGTAATATTTCAACTGCTTTTAAAACAATTTGGTTTAATTTTTTTCTCTTATACTATAAGTTGATAACGGTTTCTCAAAGTTATTTTATAAAGATGATTCATTTTACTGTTTATGATACCAGTAGGACTCTAAAGTTAAATTGATGTGTTGAGTTTTATAAATGTTTCTATTAGTATTTAAATAATGAAATATTGGATGGACAGTTACTTCTTTTTTTCTTTCATTTATTTATTTTTATATTTTTCCACAAACATTTACTTTACATAGCAAAAATATTTAGCTCATACTCTGTAATTCTTGACAGTTTACAAACAACTTTCAAAATTTCAAAATACTGAATTTTAAAGATACTGTTCAAAATATGTCTTATAATTTTGTATAATTTTATAACTATAACAACAGAAGCAGTATGGTTTCAAATAGATAGATAGATAGATAGATAGATAGATAGATAGATAATAGACAGATTTTTTTTTTAGAGTACAGACACTTGGTATATATTAAGTGGGGACATACAGCAATGTAGTATCATCAGGATTTTCACTGTTAGAACATTATGTTAAACTGTGATTACAGTTTTAATGCTTTGTCTCTAATTAAACTTGTATCATAAATATGTGCAGCATAATTATTCATGTATTTATTTACAGACTACAATTTCCATCGCAGCTCAGTCAGTAGTTCTTTCCCCTGTTAGTACTACCCTCTCTTCTGGGACTCCCAGCGTGCTTCCTTACACTGCGAGGTCTTACTCTTATCCAGGTTCTCCCTTGTCACCAACAGTATCACTTCCTGATGGCAGCCATATTGGTCAGCACTATATATCTCCAATCAGGCCTCATTCTTCTAGAGAAAATACTGTAAACATTAGTATGAAAATGTTTTTGTATTAAAGCATGCAAATTCCAATACTTGTTCT
>NW_006160030.1:47681-62829 GCF_000334495.1 Tupaia belangeri chinensis
TTTTTTTTAAATGTTGAAATCATGTGTTAATTTTTGAACTTGAATTCAGATTCTTTGACATTAAATATATGATGCTTCTAATATAAGTGTTTTATCTTTATTAGAATGCACACACATAAAAATTGCTTATTCATAGTCACTTGGATCTTGACAACAGTTTCCTCAAGGTATATGTCATAGGCTCAATGTTTTCATGATACCAAGGCAAAAAAAAAAAAAGATATTGTAGACAAAATTGTTAGTTTTGTAAAACAGTAACAAAAATCATTGTCAAGAATCAAAAGAACCGATATGAAGGGGGCCAGCAGGTGGCATGGTAGTTGAGGGTGCTGGACTCCCACATGGCTAACTATGGTTTGAGCACCAGACCTGATGGCTTGTTTTCTCTTTCTCATGTCAAATTAAAAAAATGAATAAAGTTAAATAGAATAAATGATTCTAAAAAAAAGAACCAATATGACTGTATCGTTAATACTGCCACTAAAGTCTTTCCTCTTTACTTAGAAGTAATTAACAAAACCAAGTTTGTTTAATTTTGTGTTGCTAGAAAAGTCATCACACATTTTTGCATAGAAAAACATGAGGGCCAGCAGTTGGTCTGGTGAGTAAAGTGCTGGACATTCCCACATGGCCGACCACGGTTTGAGTCCTAGACCTTGTGGCTTGCTTTCTCACTTTCTCTCTCTCTCTCTCTGGTCAAAATAAAATAAATGAATGAATAAGTAAAGTTAATTAAAAAAAATAAAACAGGAAAACACATCATGACTTTTCTGACAACCAAACTGTTCAATATTGTGTATTTATAATGATTTTAAATGATGGTTTTCATAATTGATATCAAAGACAAAACTTTTTTGGATATCAAATGTTGCTTTATTAATCAACATATACAGCTATATGGGACATAAAATTTGCATACAAGTCTTTAAAGTGGTTTCAAATATTTTTCTTGCCAAATTAAGAGTTCCTAGCAGATATTCTAATAAAATTATAATAAGAGTAAGTTAATCTCTAGCCAGGTATTATGGTTTATACCTGTAGTCCCAGCTATTCAGCAGGCCAAGACAGTAGAATCAAGACATAGCAAGGAACTATCTTAAAATTTACTCTTGGGGGACCAGCACGTAACGTGGTGGTTAAGGTGCTGGACACTCCCACATCGCCCACCACAGTTTGAGTCTTGGATCTGGTGGCTTGTTTTTCTCACTCCCCCCACCCTTTCTCTCTATGTGTCTCTCTCTCTGGTCAAATTAAAAATAAGTGAATTAATGAAAAGAATAAAAGAAAATAATTCTTAAAAGCTTGTTTTCTAAAATCTTTTATAGAAGGCTCATTTCATATATGCATTACTTACCTTTTCAGTTGACTACTTTAGATTTTTAAATTTAAACAAGCAAAGACACTATACTGAATCAGTGTAATTTTTTCTGTCATAAATACATGTAGATTGCCTAGGTTTTGCAATTTAATTGCCATGTATACAGCTCACAGGTGAATGTTATTCTTTTTTTGGTTGTTAGCTACTCCTGTGATACAGTGGTGACTCAGACTCCAAATCAGAAGGGAAATAGACACATTTAGTTTTCCATAAAAATGTTTGGAATGTTCCAAATCATAATTACAAGTTTCCACATAGCTTTTGCACTTTGTTAAATAGTCCTAAACAATTGAGAGTGTTTTCCAACCACACAGTGTATTTGGAGGTCCAAAGAAAAACATAAGTTTCAGTATCGGGTTTGATTACCACTTCTGTCAAGTAACACCTCTTTGAATATGGACACATTTTTTAATCTCTCTGAGTCAAGTTTTCAGCTCTGTAAAATGGCAATAAGTCCCTTATAATGTTAAAGGTAAAAATACTTGGCAAAGAGAAGGGACTCAAATGGTATCTGATATTATTTGGGTATTATTATGTGACAGGTGTACATTCATGTCAAACTAACACCAATGTCAATAATGAGCGGTTAATCTTGTGGATGTTGTATAGAATGTTATTTGACTTGTGAATGTTTAATTATTTGGTGCTTTAATTGTTGTGGAGTAGGCTGGGTGTGGCCTTTTCTCCAAATGAGGTTCTTCCCAAGTTAGTTGGTGACTAGACATTGTTAAGTCTTGGCTGAATAATATAGCTCAATGAACATGCAAACAGTTCTAAAAATAGCATTTTATCAAGTTGTATGCATAACTGTAGAGCACCAGGCCTAGAGAGCCAGCAGCTTGCATGGAGGTTAAGATGCTGGACCCCATATGACTGTTGTTGCAGTTCAGGTTCTGAACCAGGCATGAAAACCAGTCCCAAAAGGAGAAGGGACTGCAGTGTAGCCATCTCCCTTACCTTCACCAGGGATGATTTCTCAGTTTCACATGCTCTCTCTGTCTCTCTCCAGTGAGTACACATGGCAAAAATCTAATGGAACCAGCAGTTGGCATAATGGTTATGTCACTGGACTCCCATGTAGACGACCATGGTTGAGTCCTGACCTGGTGGTTTAAACTTATGCCGGGCATATGTGTGCATGCCCAAGATCCTGAAAGGAGAATGTAGAAGAGATTGCAGCATGGCCATCCTCCCTGGGGGTGATTTCTTGCTTTTTGTCTGTCTGCCTGGCGAGCGCATGTGCCCTATACCATAAAACTCTCCAGAAAAGAAAAAAAAAAAAAAAAAAAGACCAATGGAGACCAGCAGTTGGCAAAATGGTTTTATGTTTGCTGGACTCCAAAGTAGTGACCTCGACCAGGATTTGAGTCCTGTACTAAGCGGCTTATAATACACTGGGCACATGTGCATGCATGCCCAGGATGCTGAGAGGAGAGTGGAGGAGAAGGAATTGCAGTGTAGCGATCCCCCCCTGGGGGGAGGTGATTTCTCAATTTATGTCTCTCTGGAAAGCGCAGGGACCCTATAGCAAAAATCTCAAGGGGTGGGGGGAAGAAAAGACCAATGCACTAAGAGAAATGGACCAAGTATATGAACAGGCAGATGACAAATGCCCCTTAACTTGATAAAAAGATGCTTTATCTCATAGGTCATAGCAGAAATGAAAATTAAAAGTTAAGATTGAAAGACATTTGAAAGCTGAATAAACTCCATGAGCCTTTAAGAAAATGAGGATTCTCATGCATTGCCAGTGGTACTGTGAATTGGCATAATTCATATCAAGAGCAACTTGACAACTCTTGTCCAAAATTACAAATACTACAACTTTTAGCTCAGCAGTTTTCCTTCTGAAACTATACTTGTGTTCATGTGTGTGTATGCACATGTGTGCATGCAAAATTCTATATGTAAAAGGCTACTAATCAAGGGGACTTGTTCAGTACAGGTACTGATATATGAACATATATGAACATATCAGTACATGCTAAGGAGCTGTGCAAAGGAGAATGGGGATCATGACCTGAAACTACAGAGAGAAATGAACAAGGTTCAGAAATACATGTCAAGATGCTGTTTTTTTTGCTGAGGAGGAAAAGAATACTTGTCTGTATATAATGTATATATAATTAGAAGGGTACATAGAAAATCAAGTGTTTTTGAGAGAAATAGATGAGATCACACCATGGAAGTCCCTTTGATGCCCAGACTCAGTACAATAATAGTTTTAAGTAAAAGAACATAATGACCTCTGGAATGAAATGATCTTTATTTTTATTTTTTAAAATTTTTTTAGAGAGGATTTTGCTATAGGGCGCGTGCGCTCGCCAGACAGAGAGAGACAGAGAGACAGAAAACGAGAAATCACCCCCCAGAGGGGATGGTCACGCCGCAATCCCTTCTCCTCCATTCTCCTCTCGGGATCTTGGGCATGCACGCACATGCGCCTGGCGTGAGTTTTAAGCCACCAGGTCCAGGACGCGAACCACGGTCGAGTACGTGGGAGTCAAGCGACATAGCCATTATGCTAACTGCTGGTTCCCTGGAATGAAATGATCTTTAATGAATCGGTAATCTGAGTAGAAGCACATTAGGAAAAGCTACACTGATCTCATTACTGAGTGGCCACAAGTTAATGGTTTTGAGTAGAGTCCCAGGGGAAAATAAAGTGTTCCAGGTGGACCTCTGCATTGCAACTACTGTTGGACTACCTTCCCCTCAGGTTCAATGTTATTGAAATGCCTGTCACTAGTCATGTGTGGGTGGCTATGAAGCACGTTCAGTTTCTGGTAGTGAAGATCTCTGGGATTAGGAGCAAAGTCATATTCTCGTAGGCAAAGAATTAGTCTCCTTGTGAGAAATAACTCTTTGTTAGTGACTAGGCCATATTAAAGATGGGATTCTAAGCTGCTCACTGTGAACTGCTACTTGGTCACTGTAACTGTGAAGCTGAGCACAGTGAACAGTACAGTTACCAAGCGGAAGTGCCGTGTGGTCACAGTCTAGCCTTCCTGCTGTACTGCTCTCCTTTATGCCGTCTGTTACAGCATGGAGGTAGCTCAGTGGGAAATTTTGGAACTTACTATCTTAATGGAAGTCACCAAAAACAATGTGTAAAAGCACATTCTGTAAAGAAGAAAGGCAAATGAAATCATACATGATTCACACCTTCTGCATGACTAGAAGAGAGCACAAATTTTATTTTATATGTATGCAAGTATGGGCTTTAAATTCCAGCAGTGTTTTTGATTCTTGCTGTAAGCCTTTGTGGAAAAAAGGAATGTTTTGAGGGGACTGAAAAACTGCAGAAAAGGAAGTAGAGGGTTTAATGATGAACTAGTGTCCATCCTAAGTGTAAAAATACTGTAAAATAATCCTGGCACTATCTAAAGCACTAATACTGGAAAAAGGACTTTAAATTTGGACTTAAATGGAAGTCTAAGAAAGGCATTACTTCTGGGAGGAAGGAGTCAAATGGAACTGGGGCCGAAAGGGGATGATGGGACCAGCAGATGGTATAATGGTTACATTGCTGGACTCCCATGTAGTTGACCACGGTTCGAGTCCTGGACTGGGCAACTTAAATTGATGCTGGGTGCATATGCATGTGTGCCTAAGGTCCCAACAGGAGAATGAAAGAGGAGGGATTGCAGCATGGCCATCCCTCTGGGGTGTAATTTCTCCCTTTCTGTCTCTGTCTCTATCTTTCTGGCAAAAATAAATAAATAAATAAATAACTGGGATGTGACATTTGGACTTGGGTGGTGAAGGGGTAAGAAGACCCAAAAATGGAAAATTCAGAGTTTTGTTCGACAAATGAGAACATTTATCCTGAAAGGAAAAGAAAAAGTAACAGCAAGATACTGGAATGGAAATCTCTAGACCCTCCTTCCCCCACAAAGACATGGATTTAGGGAACCAGCAATTAGCATAATAGCTATGTTGCTGGACTCCCACGTAATCGACGGCGGTTCGCGTCCCAGACCCGGTGGCTTAAAACTCACGCCGGGCACATGTGCGTGCATGCCCAAGATCCCGAGAGAATGGAGGAGAAGGGATTGTGGCGTCTCTATGTCTCTCTCTGTCTGTCTGTCGAGCGGACACGCCCTATAAAAAATTTAAAAATTTTAAAAAAGACATGGATTTAATAATATGTAAACCAAATTGAGGTCCAGTAGGAAAATTAACGGCACTGTCTCCAGAGTCCCTAGATCGAATGGAAATCCTTTCCTTCAATCTTCTCCCTAGGGAGGGAAAGAAATAGCTTGTAGGTACAACATTCTCACTTTTGTAGGGAATTACCTGGGGAACCAGTTCTTATTTTCTTTGAATCCAAAGGCTGAAAGCAGTGGGGACTTGGGTTTTGAGGTCTCTGACAACACAGCCCATCATCATGCACAAGAGTCTGCAGTACCACAGATGCACACAAGGTGGGGCAGGGGCTCTAGGACTGTGGCTTATACACTAGACAGGTTCTGAATGGCAGACTCAGAGTGTAACTCCTGAGTAGAAACGGGTAAACCCCTTTAACTAGGACATCACACAAGACTGAAGAGGACACGCCACCAAAAAAAGACTTATGAGAACTCTAGACTCTAGCTGGGCTGAATGGAGAAAGTCCTCTCTGTAGGAAACCAGATTGCAAGGTCTGGGAGAGGTGGCTGATTCTTCAAATGGCAAAACCTTAACCAAAAATAGCAAGACAGATAGAAAAATGGCATATTTGAAAGAACAAATAAAATCAGAAACCACCTTCAAGAAATAGAAAAATATGAATTACCAAACAATTTAAAATGACAATGAAATGCTCAACTAAAAATGAGTCAGACGACATGAAATCAGGAAAACTATACACGAGCAAAATAGAATTATTACTTTTAACATTTAATGCCTTTACTCATGAAGACAGTGAACTGGGTTTTCACTAAATTTGGAAAATACTGATCTGCCTTCATTTGAGTAACACTGGGTGGCAGCGAGGACAGCATCTCTAACAGAAGTGAGCCAGATCTCAGAGCAAATCAACCCAGGGACAAGAGGCTGTGTCACTGCTGACTGAGGAACACAGGCCTTGTGTATTAAGATATGATCCTCAGATGGGACCAGCAGATGGCATAGTGGTTAAGTGACTGGACTCCCATATGGCTGATTGCAGTTTGAGTCTCAGACCTAGAGGCCTTAAACTCATGCCAGGCCCACATGTGTGCACATCCCAAATCCTGAGAGGAGACTGGGGGAGAAGGGACTGCGGCATGGCAATCCTCCCTTGGGGATGATTTCTCATTGTCTGTCTCTCTTTTTTTTTCCTCCTGTGAGCACATGCACCTTTTATCTCAAAAAAAAAAATAAACAAATAAATAAAGATATGGTACCCAGAAAAGCCAAGCAGGACTTGAAATACAGATGCAAATTTAAAAAATCACAAGAACAAACACTCCAAATCGCAGGCATTGGTCTGTAGTGAAGTTCTCTGGAAACTGCTTTGTGTGTGGGCAGCTCGATCTGGCACACACCAGGGAGAGTCCAGTTATGTTTAATTTTCCCTGGAAGTGGCCGGTAAGATAATATATGTAGAAGTGCTTCATAAACTGTAAAGCACTAGAAAGTGTGATGCTGCTTCATCATTCTATTTTGAATTCAGTACTTACCATATGCTTATACTGGTTAGCTGCTGAATGCATTTTTACTATCTCACATACATAAGTAAACAAGAGCTCCTCACTCCAAAGATTGATCTCGTAAAACTTCTTCACCTGGCTGTAGATATGTAGGAAAATTATGCTACACTACAATTTTATAAATTTATGGCTCACATGTAAAGTGGAAAAAAGCATAAGACAATTATGTGCTTGAGATCAGCAGATGGCATAATGGTTACATCACTGGACTCCCATGTAACTGACCAGTTCGAGTCCCAGACCTGGTGGCATGGTACTCAAGCTGGGCACATGCACGAGTGTGTGTGCCCAAAATCCCCACAGGGGAATGTTGAAGAAGGGATTGTGGTGTGGCCATTCCTCCTGGGTGGAGGTGCAGGGTAAGATTTCTCACTTTCTGTCTCTCTGTTGAGCACATGCTCTCTAAAGCAAAAGAATCTCCTAAAAAAAAAAAAAAAAAAAAAAAGAAAGAACATGCCCAACAGGCATAAACAGCAGCAGGAGGTGTTCTGATCAGAGTCTGTCCGTAGGACACTGAGATGACGTAAATGAAGCCAGGAGTGGGGTTAGGTGAGGCTGATTCTATCCAGACACATGGGAGAGGACTAGCTTCCCTTGAAGGCACTTCTCCCAAATTTCTCAGTTATAATTCTAATTATTAATTGCTGAATGTGCTAGACATTTTTAATATTTCATGTAAATAAGTAAACAAGAAATGTTGCTAGTAAGCTACTAATTGGTCTTCCAAGAAAGTTGACGAGGCTACTGTCTTTGAAATTGGGACACAAGCACAAATGAGTACCAGGCAGTCCTGTGTCCATGAATTAGAGCTGAGCTATTAGTCTCACTGGCTGCCATGTGCTCTGGCAATCTCTAGGACACAGTGTAGTAGTTACGGACAAGGACTCTGCGGTTAAGACTGGCTCGGTTTAAATCCTGGTTCTGCCACATGCTGGGTAAGCAATGTTAGGCATTTTCTTAATTAAGCTATACCCCCATTCCCTCCTTCCCCAGTGAGGTCATTATGAGAAATGAGTGAGTTAATGGTGTGCCATTTCTAGAGCAGTGCCTGGCCCGTCCCAGGCCCTACAGAGGCCTGTGAGAAGGGGTAAACTTTCCATTGCCTATCATATTCTATGTGGGTTTTAAAGTTTTATGTTTTGTATATATATATATATATATATATATACACACACACACACACGCACATACACACACACACACACACACATATACATATGTATTTACATATTTTTTTAAAGCAAAGTCAATCAGAATAGCAGGGTTAGAGTATAACCTTCTCCAGGGAAGGCAAAGGTCTTTTAACATGGTAGCTGCACAGGTGGAAGACTTTCAGTTTGATTCTACCAAAACAATGAGAGCCTGACATTTGATCGAGAGTAGAGGAATAAGAAAGTTTTTTTTTTTTTTTTTTTGAGAGATCAGGATCTTGGGCACGCATGCACACGCACCCTGTATGAGTTTTAAGCCATGTCACCGTGGACACAAACCACGATCGACTACGTGAGAGTCCAGCAACATAGCCATTGCACTAACTGCTGGTCCTATATATATATATTTAAGGAAAAAAGCAAGAGGTTCCACCTTCTTTAGTCAATAAGCAATAAAACTGTCCACTCAATGGCTGTGGTTTCCATGAGCTCTAAGTAGAAACAGAACCCCTTCCATGACCTCGAGGCCACCCCCACAGAACTTCCCACCTCAACACCTAGGACTGCCAGCCTCCCATGGTGGGAACTATCTAGGGCCCACCCTAGACCCCTGTTCTTCCATATCCCTCCTTCGCAGAATGCCAACCTTCTATGAAATCTGAGGCCATGTTCTGGTGCTGGGTCAGGCTGCTCTCCGCAGTGCTGTTCTGGGTCTCCAGGGTCGGCTGTGTGGCCTCCATCAGTTCATCTTGCTTATTCTTCCACACCGGCTTCTCAGGGTGGCGGGTCAAGCCCAGTCTCCAGCTGGTACACCTTCCGTAGGGTGAACTATCGAAGGGCACCCTGGCATACTCAGTGGCCAAATTGGAGCCAGCTTCCACTTCGGCCCTGAGCACCTGGGAGTGCAGGAAGGCCAGGAAGTCAGCCTGTGTTCTCTCTGGGGGACCTGGAGCCTGTTGCCCCTCCACCAGCTGCTGGCTGCACTTCTGCAGCTCGAGCTTGAGCTGCTGGATCTGCCTCTTCAAGCTGCCCATGTGGTCTCAGTGCTGCTCCTCTCACTCCTGCAGGGCAGTCTTTACATGGGACAGGTGCTCTGGGCAGCCCCAGTCACTCCTGGTGACCCTTGGGCAAGAAGGCCAGCACAGACAGGATGGAGTCAGTGCAGCAACAGTCACACCAAGCTTCCCATGCCAGGATCCCCCAGCGGCCATGGACACTCATGTGTCCAGGCATGGCATTCTGGGAAGTCATGGCCCAGTAAGGGCCCCCTTTGACTACACCCCAGCAAGCACGCGCGGCTGGGGCCTCCTGAGTGGCCCTCATGCATTTCCTACTATACTCAGGCCAGCTTCTTGGAGTCAACCACCAGGCTGAACAGCTTCCCAATGTCTGAAAGGTGATCCACAGAGGCAATGAGTGATGTGAAGCCTTGTGGCTTGTGGCCACACCCATTCCCTTCACAGACTTCCTGATGTGCAGTGACACTGGGGGGACCTGGAAGTATAAGAAAAGGTGAGGATGGAACTGTGCCATTCCTACACTGGGCACAAATTTCCTTGGCTTCTCTCCTGGCAATGGAAAGAAATCCTCTCTCCCCTCCAGGCTGCAGGACCATGGGCTAGCAAGCTCAATGGTGGTTTGGCAAATGAAGCAGAGTCTACTGGTGAGATGTCAGAGGTCAAGGATAGAGAGAACTCACTACTCCTTGCATGTCACTGACCAGGCCCACAGGGAATGTCAATTCAGTTTGCTGAAAATCTCCTTGGTTTATTGTGAAACAAAAGTGCCAAGCCACAAGCCATGCCCTGCTATTCTCAAAGCTCTCCTCTTCCTTTTGACTTTATATTGGCCTCTGAGCCCCCTTCCCTGGCTTGGATACTCCTAGTTTGCCCTCAAGGAAATGCAGGCATCCCAGGCATCCTGTGACTGCCCAGAGCCCACTGGCTGGGGAAATAAAACTATTAACAAAGAGAAACTATAAAGATGAATTAGAAATTTTGGAACTGAAAAATACATGAACTAATTTTTAAAAATCATGAGAGAGAATCAGCAGATATGGCATCAGAAGAAAGAGTCCGTGAACTCGGAGGACAGGACGTTGGGTACTGCCAAGGTAGAGCAGCAAGAAGGAAAAGGGATGAAGGAAATGAAGACATGCTCAGGGACTTGGCCAACGTCATCAGGGAAGCAGCATACACACGATGGCGCCTCAGAGAGAAAAAGACAAGGCCAGAGAACCTAACTGTCTTTGAAGGCTGAAACGTCCCAAATTTGAAATGACAAATGGACATGTAAATGCAAGAAGCTCAAAAAACTTCATTTAGAATAAATCCAGAGACACACACTGAGATGCGTCATAATCAAACTGTGGAAAGTCACAAAGAGAACATCTTGAAAGCAGCAAGAGGTGAGGGAAACGTCCCATATAAGGCTGTGCTCCTTGGAATGGCCCAGAGTTCTCGGTAGACACCTTGCAGGACAGAAGGGAGTGGAGGCTTAGATTCAAAGGAATGAAAGGAAAATCTGCCAGCCAAGAAGACTATTCCAGCAAAATTATGCTTCAAAACTGTAAGAGGAATTAACACTTTCCTAGGTAAACAAAAATGGAGTGAATTTATTACTCTGGACTTGCCTTACAAGAAATACCAAAGAAAGATCTTCAAGTGAAGTGAAAGAATGAGAAACTGCAACACAGAACCACATGGAAATAGAAGACTCCCTGGTAAAGGAAGACATATCTATACAAGTATAGAATCTTGTTGCATTGTAAAATAGGTAGGTAAATCACTGTTGTATCTGGTATAAAATTAAAATAAAAGCGTAAAGAATAATGATAAATTTATGTTAATGGATATGTAGGATATAAAAGTAATTTGTGTCATGAATAACAAAGGGGGACAGTGATATAAAAGAGTAGTTTTATATATAATTAAAAGTTTTTTATCAGTTTAAAATAGATTATGACTTTAAAATGTTTTATGTAGTTGTAATGGTAATCACAAAGAAAATATTTATAGATTATATACAAAGGGAAATAAGGGAACCTAAAGATATCAAAAACAAAAAAAAATAATCAATGAAACACAAGACAGTAAGGGAAGAAAGGAGGGAGACAAAGATATAAGATATGTTGAAAGTAGGGCTAGCAGGTTGCGTGGTGGTTAACAGTGCTGGATTCCCATATGGCTGACTGTGTTTCAAGGCCCAGACTTGGCAGCTTGCTTTCTCTTTCTCTCTCTCTTTCTCTCGCTCGTTCTGTCCCTCTCTGGTCAAATTAAAATAGATAAATAAAGTTAAATAAAATAATTCTTAAAAAAAGATATATAGAAAGTAACAAACTGATAATGGTAAGTCCTTCCTTGTTGTAATTACTTTAAATGTAAACTTAGTAAGTGCCAATTAAAATACACATATTGTTTAGGTAAAAAAAAAAAAAAGATCTAACTGCATGCTGTCTGTAAGAAACTCACTTTAGAACTAAGGATACACACAGGCTAAAAGTGAACAAGGAAAAATTATTCTATACAAATGGGAACTACTGAGAGAACAGAGGTGGTTGTACTTATATAAGAAAAAAATAGACTTTAAGGCAAAAACTGTCACAATAGACAGAGAAGAACATAGTAGGAGTTCTATCCACAACTGAAAGTGGAATATTGGAGCAATAGTGACCTTCTCTAGAGAAGCTTTACTTGCAAACATGTCAGTTGTGTTTTCTCTTCCATTATATCATTTTAGTGTTACATTATAATCTTAACCAATGAGATGTTCTCATTAGCAGGCTGTGTGTGTGTGCACATGCATGCAGGTGTGTGTGTGTGTGTGAGAGAGACTGTGTGTATATGTGTATGTGGTATCTGGTATCTTCAGTAATCAAATATAAGGAAAGTAATGGGTCATTCTCTACTGACTATTTGGTACATACAGTTTTCTAAAACAAAAATTTTGAAACATTTTGGCCTTAGGGTCCATTTATATTCTTAAACTTTATTGGAGATCCTGGAACAGCAGATAGCTTAATGGTTATATCATTGGACTCCCATGTAGTCAACTGTGGTTCGAATCCTTGACCTAGTGGCTTAAAACTCATGCTGAGTGTGTGTGCATGCATGCGTGCATGCTCAAAATCCAAAGAGGAGGATACAGGAGAGATTGGGGTGTGGTCATTCCCCTGGGGGACGATTTATTCCTTTCTGTCTCTCTGTCTCTCTGTCTCTCTGATGAGTGCACATGCCGTATAGCAAAAATCTCTCTAAAACTAAACAAGAAAGTATTTCTTATTCCAAAGACTTTTTATTTAATTGAGATGCACCTATTGATATGTACTACATTGAAACTAAAGCTAAGAGAATTTAAGTATAATCATACAGTCATACACTCCAGTATTTGTTACAACTGTGGCCCACCAACCATTACAGCTCTAGTGTTATGACACATAATGTCTCAGAGAAACTCTGTCATATACTCACAGGAGAATGAAGTTAAAATAAAAAGTAGCAGTGTTCTTTGCCCTCTTGGATCCCTTGGTCATCTCTTGAACCCCTGGGTCTCAGATCACAATTTAGAAACACCTGCTGAAACCCATGTATAGGGTTTGTAGATGTCAAATGATTTGTAGACGTCACACAATAAAGGAAGCCCAGCCATGTTGCACACAGGGAATGTGGCACTGCTTGGGGAGGCTGGAAGCTGCATGGGAAGACCTGGGTTTGTTCTTGGGTCAACCTGACATGTGGGGTGCAGCAGTATATGCCTGTAGTCCTAGGTAATTGGGATTGGGGGGCAGAAGGATCTGACATGGCTAGACTCCGTCTCCCTTTTATTCCCACTTTCCCTTCTCTCTCATAAAGGAAATTATATGTGAAGGGACCCTTGGTGATGAAATAATTTTAAAAGTTTCACTTGTATATTTCCCACTTTTTTCCTTCACCTTTCATAAGAAATTTAAACGTATTTCTTTTCAAGAAAGGAAACTATTTCCGTTTTATATTTATTTTCTATCTCACAGCATTCTGTGCTCTTTGGGCCTAGCGTACACTTAGACATACCCTGTTTTTACACAGGAACTATTAGTTCATAAGACTGTCTCTTAAAATACACATTTATGATGTGTATTCAAATTATAAAAAGTGAACTCAGATATTGATGTGCTGTGGGAAGACCATCTGATTATAATTAAAGTAGTTTTAAATTGTTTATTAAAATAATTTAAAATGCTATGTCACTAGAATATACTCACAATACTGATACACATGTTGGATCTTGGGCACACACACCCATGCGCCTGGTGTAAGTTTAAGCCACCAGGTCCAGGACTCGAACTGTGGTTGACTACATGGGAGTCCAGCAACATAGCCATTACACCAACTGCTGGTCCCACAACTTGAGTCTTAAAAGATGAAAAGAAATTTGTCATAGTAGAGAAAAACAATTCAAATATAAGGGAAGCAGTGTAGACTGCTAAAAGTATAAAAACTAACAGTAATTTAGGAGCCATTAAAAATGGCAGAGTGCTTAGCATGTTGTTTAGCCAGTCCTCTTGTGAGGTAGAGACTGGTGTATGCTATGGCTTTATCTATTTCTACTAGATTTTAACATTTTGTTTTTGACAGCTTATTCATTTGTGTTTTGTGGTTGAATCTTTGAATGAATCTTTGAAAGGTTTATATGTCTTTGAAACTAGTACCACCCCACCCTGAGTGGTTTGTTGATCTCTTAGGTGAAGTATTTCTTCTTTCTTTCTCTCTCTCTCTCTTTCTTTTGAGAGATTTTTGCTATAGAGTGTGCTTTCCAGAAACAGAAAAAGACAGAAAGCTAGAAGTCACCCCCTAGGGAGTATGGCCATGCCACCATCCCTTCTGCATTCTCCTCTCAGGATTTTGGACATGCACACACATGCACCCAGCATGAGTGAAGCCACTGGGTCCAAAACTGAAAACACAGTTGGTCATGTGGGAGTCGAGTGCTTTAACCACTACATAACCTGCTGGCCCCTAAGAGTATTTCTCAAAGAAGTAAATATTCTTCTAAAGATTAAATTTAAACTATCAACTGGAAAAACTTAATGTTTTCTCTATTTTTATAAAGACTATAGATTTTCTCTAACTGTTCTAAGTAGTTCATTTTAACTAAATATATGGATTTCTCAGCAGAACTAGACTTAAAAATGACACCAGAGGAAGAGCAAGAGAGGCTCAGACTATAGATTTTCTCTAACTATTCTAAGTAGTTCATTTTAACTAAATATATGGATTTCTCAGCAGAACTAGACCTAAAAATGACAGCAGAGGAAGAGCAAGAGAGGCTCGACGGGAGTGCAAAAAAACAATCTAAGGTATGGAAAGACTTACTTTTACATCTGATTTATTGCCATTGCCTCTGTGGGGTTTTGTTTGTTTGTTTTAGGTTCTGCCTTAGGATGAATGTGCCTTACCAGAGACAGACAGAGAGACAGTAAGAGGGAAATTGAGAACTCATTCCCCAGGGCAGATGGCTATGCTGCAACTCTTTCTCTTCTATTCACTTCCCAGGGTCTTGGGCATTCACCCACATGCACCTGGGACTTGAATCATGATTGGCCATGCAGGAGTCCAGTTACATAACCACTGTGCCATCTGCTGACCCCGTTGTCTTTGCTTTAGTAGTGTAGCATAGTCCAGATAAAACTTTCTTTCAGTTAGCCTTGTAGAATTAACATATCATAATTTGATATTTAACTTTAAAAGCATTTAACTATGTTGCTGGACTCCCATGTAGTCAACCGCAGTTCAACTCCCGGACCCGGTGGCTTAAACTCACTCAGGGCGTGTGTGCGTGCATGCCCATGATCCTGAGAGGAGAATGGAGGAGAAGGGATTGCGGCGTGACCATCTCCTCTGGGGGGTGATTTCTCACTTTCTGTCTCTGTCTCTCTCTGTCTGTCTGGCGAGCACACGCGTCCTATA
>NW_006160030.1:72086-81928 GCF_000334495.1 Tupaia belangeri chinensis
TCTCTGTCTCTCTCTGTCTGTCTGGCGAGCACACGCGTCCTATAACAAAAACCTCTCCAAAAAAAAAAAAGCATTTAATTAGTTAAAAAGTTAAAATATTCTTAGAATGTATAGCCCAACTTTATCCTGTAATTCAGACAAAAAAATTACTGAACATTGCTCGCTCTTTCATTTCTATAACCTCTTTGCATAATAAAGATTACATCAGATATTGAATCATATGATTAAATGATTGAAACAGTATAATAGAGATGACCACTGATTTAGATTCATGTTCTAAGAGCAATCATTTCCAGTAGCTCAAAATTGGCAATTTCATATTGATAGTCATGAATTACAAGGACAAAGACTTCATTCTGTGGTTCCTAATCACTTCAGTTTCAGCACTCAGGGAGAGAGTGGGATCAACTCAGCTGCCTATGAAGAGAATCTTCCCTTCCATAATGGGATCTTTGGAGTTAGGGTGCAAACAATAACTTCTAACTTGTATCATTTCAATGTAGGAAATCAGTAATCAAGATTGACTTTTTCTTTTTATCTAGTGTCATAGTGGACAAGAACATATTGGAACTGCACTTAAAGCAGATAGCTTATATATCATAATATGTGTTACGGATTTGCTTTACTTTCTGATTGGTGTTAATTGATTTGACTTCTAATAATTTTAGGTTTGCCTACTCTCTGGTGACTAATCTTTAGAAACAGTACATAAATTCTCTGACAGAAGAACTATTCACTATTTAAGGGATGATGTAGTAAAAGTTTTTAAAATTTTTAAAATTCCTTTTTAATTTTTAGATTAATTTCACATTTTACATAAAGTCCCCACCCTGATGTAAATTTTTTCCAACAGAGTTTCACATTTTTTGGTCTGATAAATGTTTTCTCCCTTTTCATAGTGTGGTAAAATCTATGAAATAAAGAAGACTTTATAATGTTAAAAATCATCTCCTAACTCATTTTGGTAGATTTAATTAAGTTTAGTCCAAATGAACAAAACTACATTTTCTGGTTCATATTTTTCTCCTATTGTTAGGCTAAGGCAAATTTTAGTGTATTTCATAGTTATGCTGCAGTGATTTGAGTTTAGCAAAACATAGATTAGGGAGTGTATGGTTAAATTTGAATCATTTTCTCATTTTTCTTTGTCACACTTGATTACCCAAGGATAAAGTTATTTTATTTTATTTTTTTTAGAGATGTTTTTGCTATAGGGTGCATGTGTTTGCCCAAAAGACAGGGACAGAGAGACAGAAAGTGAGAAATCACCCCCCAGGGGGGATGGCCACATAACAATCCCTTCTCCATTCTTCTCTCAGGATCTTGGGCATACACACACACATGCCTGGTGTGAATTTAAGCCACCAGGTCTGGGAATTGAACCGCAGTTGAACATATTGGAGTCCAGTGACATAGCCATTACGCCAACTGCTGGTCCCAAAGTTATTTTAAAACAAGCACCCTGACAGAAAATATATCTAAGAAACATATCAAGCAAATGAGCCCTCCACTTTTGCATCTGCATAAAGTTTCTCAAGAAACAAATGAGAATTGTGATAGAGAGGACATATTTGTATATCCAGGAGTTCCTTCTATGCAAAAGAATAAGGAAATGTGGATCAAGCAAAGCAAATTGGAGTGGAGAAATAAATTTAAATTCACACAAATGAGTTAAAACAAAGATTTAGGTGTTGGCAGGTGGTGTGGTGGTTAAGGCACTAGACTCCCATTGGCTGACTGTGGTTCAAGTCCCAGACTTTGTGGCTTGATTTCTCACTTTCCCTTTCTCTCTCTCTCTCTTTTTCTGGCCAAATTAAAAAAATACTTCAAAAAAATAAATTAATTCATCTAAGATTTGAAATTTGTGACAGACATAAAATTGCTGTTTATCTTGTGTAAGAGTCATTATGTGATAATTTTCAAAGAGGAGCACACTTAAAGGAAATACCCTATAATTTGATAAATAATATACTTGATTGTAAGGAAAAATATGCATCTGGAGTTTCTGCATCTGTTGCAATGCAAGCATTTCATGAACAAAAAGAACAGATCTTGGGGGCCAGCGGTTGGCATGGGGGTTAAGATGCAGGACTCCTACATGCCAGATCATGGTTAAAGTCTCAGACCTGGTTGCTTGCTTTCTTTGTGTGTCTCTGTGTGTGTGTGTGTGTGTGTGTGCCTCTCTCTAGTGAACAGAAGTAATAATAATGAATAAAATTAAATAAATAATTCTAAAATAAATACAAATCTCCTAATCTAGTCTTGAAAATATTGCTCCATTTTATGTCCCCTCTGAGTCCCCAGAATACGCTTGCCAGTTACATATAAAATGGGGTGATCAAAACACATATTCATGTCTAGAAATACATTATTTTTGTTATCTAAATAATAGGAGCTCAGGAAAACATTCTCATAATATTTGTTTCTTAATTATCACAAGTCTTTGTCAGTCTTCCAAATGGCACATCTACAGGAAAATTCACTTAGTTATATCCCATGTCATCCTCTGAACCAGGATAAACATAAAGGTACTTGCTAAAAATGTATAATAAGCTCTAGGTAATTTTTTTTTCTTTTGGCTTAAAGTACATTTATTTAAACAATAAAATGGGAATACAATGGGGAGGAAATAATGACAGCTCCTTGGCTTGGTAATTAAAGCAGCCTCATGCCAGATGGTGGACTATGTAGTTTGAGTTCCAGACCTAGCAGCTTGAAAAACGCTTTGGGAGAGTGTGCCCAACATTCTGAAAGGAGAGTGAGATGGAGGAGAAGGTGTCGTGTCATGACCATGACCACGTCCCATGAGAGACATAGTTTACTCTTCCTTCTTTCTGTCTCTCCCTGGTCAGTGTATATACCCTCTAGGACACACACACACACACACACACACACACACACACACACACACATAGGTTTGAGATTGTAACAAATATTCCCAGCCAAACCCATCTGTTTGAGTATGGTTATTGATTGATAGTTGTAGCAGGGTGGACTTTGTTTATTAGTATTTTTATTGTAATTGAAATTACTCGTGGGGCTAGATTACTATAAATAGTGCTAGAATTAAGGAGATGAGAAAAGATAAGAAGTACAGTTTGATTAGTCTCTTTGATTAGAGATTTTAAGTGAGGCTGCGAGTTGTATATTGGAAACGGATCTTGGTAGGGCTGCTTCTTGTCATATTTTATCTAAAAGTATTGATGATAGGTTTTGACTTATTTATTTTTTAATTAATTAATTAATTAATTAATTATATTTTATATACATTCAATGACATTGCTTAGCTTATGAAGTGAACATTTCAACATGTGAACATTTCTCTCCAGTCCAGTTGATCAAAATATCTTCAACAGATTACACCACAGCTCCCCGTCCCATCAATGCTCTGCCTCTGTATCCCTCCTCCTCTGTGGAATACTATTCAGTCATAAAAACCAACAAAATCCTGGCTTTTGACAGAAAGTGGAAGAATATGGAAAATTTACTGCTGAGCGAAGCAAGCCAGGCTATGAAGGAGAGACAGTGTATGTCCCCACTTATTATATACTGTGCATCTGCACTCTACGATCACAACTGATTGACTAAAAGATACACAAACGCAAGAGATGGGTGTGAATGTCAGATGTGGTGTGTATGCAGGAGAGGGGCCTAGGGAAGAATATTTGGAGGTTTAGTCTTATTTTTAAGCTTGTGTGTGGGACTAGGTGGTTGGATAATAACCTAGTATAGTTGAGAATTTGTAAAATGGTGATAGATGGTTGTGTTTTAAGAATAAAAAGGTTTAGTTCTATGGTGATGGAGAATCCCATAATAGTTACAAATAGGGAAGCGAGTTTTAGATACAGGGATATAGTTATTTGGGGGGTAGTTATTGGTATAATGCTATTGGAGATTAAGAATACTGCAAAGATATTGGTATAATGCTATTGGAGATTAAGAATCCTTAGAAGATACTTCCTATTGCAAGATTTTTAATAGAGTTAATTAGAAGTGGGTTGTTTTCATTGATTGTAGTAGTTCAGGGGTAGCGTGCTTGACCTATGAGGGTGTAGAAAATGATTCGTGTTCTATAGATTGCTGTAAGGGATGTGGTAATGAGAGTAGTGAGGAGAGCTCAGGCATTGATGTCTGAGGTGTTTGCTGCTTCAATGATTAGGTCTTTAGAGTAGAACCCTGTTAGAAATGGTATGCCTGTCAGGGCTAGGCTGCCAATTATTAGGGCTGATGAGGTGAATGGTAAGCTTTTATAAAGTCTTCCTATTTTACGGTTATCTTGTTCATCATTGAAGCTATGAATGATGGAGCCGGAACATATGAATAATATTGCCCTGAAGAAGGCATGTGTGCAGATATGTAGGAAGGCTAAATGGGGTTGGTTTATTCCAATTGTTACTATTATTAGGCCCAGTTGGCTGGAGGAGGAAAATGCTACAATTTTTTTAATGTTGTTTTGTGTTAGTGCGCAGATAGCTGTAAATAGGGTAGTGATGGCTCCTAGGCATAGGGCTATGGACTGGATTGTTTTGTTTTGTTCTAATAGGGGACAGAATCGAATTAGAAGGAAAATCTCTACTACTATTGTGCTTGACTGCAACAGTGCAGATACTGGTGTTGGTCTTTCTATTGCTGAGGACAATCAGGGGTGAAGGCCAAACTGGGCTGACTTGCCAGTGGCTTCTAGGAGCAGGCCACAGAATGAGATTAAATTTGTTTTTTCACTAAGTCAGCAGATTTGTAGTAGGTCTTCAGGTGTTAAAATTGGTTGTGAATCAAGCTATGGCTAGGATAAATCTGATGTCTCCAATACGATTATATAGAATGGCTTGTAGGGCTGCTGTCTTAGCATCTGATCGTGAATACCACCACCTAATTAATATAAATGATATAATTCCTACTCCTTCTGATCCAGTGAATAGTTGGAACAGGTTGATTGCTGATACTAAGATCCTCTGTGGAATACTATTCAGTCATAAAAACCAACAAAATCCTGGCTTTTGACAGAAAGTGGAAGAATATGGAAAATTTACTGCTGAGCGAAGCAAGCCAGGCTATGAAGGAGAGACAGTGTATGTCCCCACTTATTATATACTGTGCATCTGCACTCTACGATCACAACTGATTGACTAAAAGATACACAAACGCAAGAGATGGGTGTGAATGTCAGATGTGGTGTGTATGCAGGAGAGGGGCCTAGGGAAGAATATTTGGAGGTTTAGTCTTATTTTTAAGCTTGTGTGTGGGACTAGGTGGTTGGATAATAACCTAGTATAGTTGAGAATTTGTAAAATGGTGATAGATGGTTGTGTTTTAAGAATAAAAAGGTTTAGTTCTATGGTGATGGAGAATCCCATAATAGTTACAAATAGGGAAGCGAGTTTTAGATACAGGGATATAGTTATTTGGGGGGTAGTTATTGGTATAATGCTATTGGAGATTAAGAATACTGCAAAGATATTGGTATAATGCTATTGGAGATTAAGAATCCTTAGAAGATACTTCCTATTGCAAGATTTTTAATAGAGTTAATTAGAAGTGGGTTGTTTTCATTGATTGTAGTAGTTCAGGGGTAGCGTGCTTGACCTATGAGGGTGTAGAAAATGATTCGTGTTCTATAGATTGCTGTAAGGGATGTGGTAATGAGAGTAGTGAGGAGAGCTCAGGCATTGATGTCTGAGGTGTTTGCTGCTTCAATGATTAGGTCTTTAGAGTAGAACCCTGTTAGAAATGGTATGCCTGTCAGGGCTAGGCTGCCAATTATTAGGGCTGATGAGGTGAATGGTAAGCTTTTATAAAGTCTTCCTATTTTACGGTTATCTTGTTCATCATTGAAGCTATGAATGATGGAGCCGGAACATATGAATAATATTGCCCTGAAGAAGGCATGTGTGCAGATATGTAGGAAGGCTAAATGGGGTTGGTTTATTCCAATTGTTACTATTATTAGGCCCAGTTGGCTGGAGGAGGAAAATGCTACAATTTTTTTAATGTTGTTTTGTGTTAGTGCGCAGATAGCTGTAAATAGGGTAGTGATGGCTCCTAGGCATAGGGCTATGGACTGGATTGTTTTGTTTTGTTCTAATAGGGGACAGAATCGAATTAGAAGGAAAATCTCTACTACTATTGTGCTTGACTGCAACAGTGCAGATACTGGTGTTGGTCTTTCTATTGCTGAGGACAATCAGGGGTGAAGGCCAAACTGGGCTGACTTGCCAGTGGCTTCTAGGAGCAGGCCACAGAATGAGATTAAATTTGTTTTTTCACTAAGTCAGCAGATTTGTAGTAGGTCTTCAGGTGTTAAAATTGGTTGTGAATCAAGCTATGGCTAGGATAAATCTGATGTCTCCAATACGATTATATAGAATGGCTTGTAGGGCTGCTGTCTTAGCATCTGATCGTGAATACCACCACCTAATTAATATAAATGATATAATTCCTACTCCTTCTGATCCAGTGAATAGTTGGAACAGGTTGATTGCTGATACTAAGATTATTATTGTAATAAGGAAAGTTGCCAGAAGCCGTGCTCCAGCTGGGGTGGGTGCACAGGAAGACGACATGGGTGAACAGGAATCAGACTAAGACCTCATGCCCTTTACCATGTTCTCAGCCAGCTACAACCAGAGTAAACTCAGGACTGCAGACCTGATGGCCAGGAGTCATGCGTATTTATTATAGAAGGAGTTTTACAGGGTAGGATGGGTGAGGGGAAGTAAGTTAAAGATTTTACTCCAAAAGGTAAAGCATTCAAAGTATAGGAACAATAATCATAAAACACGATGTCTGTTTTGTTTAGGTATAAACAGTCATAATTCTTAGAATGAGGAAGTCCATTTTTCAGGTGCATTCTCTTCTTAGATCTTGATTACCGGGGAGGGTCTTCGGATGAGAGGGCTCCCAGGAATCTTAATAACCTCAGTCTCAGATCAGCTTGATCACTTTAGTCCCAGATTGGCTTGAAAATTTGAGCCTTGGGTCAGCTTTTGAGAACTTCAGCCTCAGGCTAGGGTGGCAGTAATTACAAGAGCCTAGAAATAAATCCTGTCTGTTTTAGTAAAGACAAGGTTAGTATATACTAAAGTGAAATACCTATGTTATCTCTGGGATAGTCTACAGCTAACAGGGTGAGTCTACATAGGAAAGGAATGTGGTCTTGTGAGTAGCTAAAGGTTACTGTGTACTTGGGACCCTCTACATGCTGCTCTATACAATGACTGTGGCTTGGGGAATGGCAATCTTCCCTTGTCTTGAGAGTGTGTGGCTTATGGTTTTTGGGGTAACAGCACCTTGTGGATGAGTCCCTGAGCCCCTTCCGGCTACTGAGATCCTTCACCCATTAGTAGCTTTAACCTAAACGTTTTTAATGCTTATCTATGTAATCCCCAGTAGGAGAAGTGAATGTAGCATTTTTTATTGACATTTTCCAGGAGGGTGGGGTGAGTCTAATGGGAGTAACTCCTGTTCTCAGCCACCGCCTTACGTAGCTGCCACCTTAGTGGATCCGCATTCCTTCAGGATTATTGTAAAAGTTATAGTAAGGCTGGAGGTGCCTTTATGGGGTACCGGGGTACAGCAATAAGACCCATGGCAGAGAAATTGAGTGCAGGCCAGTAGAGTAACACAATGGAGGTGAGGTCCAGAACTCGTAAAACTGTTGACCTTGCAAACAGTTCTCCTCAGCTGAGTCCTTGCTCTACACATGAGGGGCAATTCTTTCATACTCAGTTTGTGTTAACTGCATGGTCCCAGCAGAAAGTGAGTAGATATAAGAAGAATCGGTTGATGTTAGGGTCTGAATGTACATATCATATGGAAAATTCTATGATGGATCACGTTATGAATAGTGCTACTGATATAAATATCATAGAAAAGTAATCTAGCTTAAAGTTTAGGGATAGTTTTAGTGTTTGTAGTGTTACCTAGTGTCAGTTGGAGATGACTGTTTCTTATCCAGTGTAAACAAATATGGTGGTTGAGATTATGCTGATGTAGAAGGCATAGGAGGGACCAGCAGTTAGTATAATGGCTATGTCGCTCAACTCCCATGTAGTCAACTGCGATTCAAGTCCTGGACCTGTGGCTTAAACTCATGCTGGGCATGTGTGCATGCGTGCCCAAGATCCTGAGAGGAGAATGGAGGAGAAGGGATTGCAGCATGGCCATCTCCTCTGGGGGATGATTTCTTGCTTTCTATCTCTTTGTTTCTCTCTGTCTTTCTGGTGAGTGCATGTGCCCTATAGCAAAAACCTCTCCAAAAAAGGAAAAAAAAAAAAAAAAGAAGAAGAAGGCGTAGGAGACAGCTGTGTTTATGTAGTAAGGGTTTATATGGGATTTGTATATACTTGTCATGGTGGCGATAATAGGGATAAATAGGATAATGAGTGATGTTATGATTACAGGTGAGAATATGTTTATTACTTTTATTTGCTGTTGCACTAATTTTTTGTTTCCTAAGATGAACAGATTACTACTATCCTTTAAAACTAAGAAAATCATGTTATACATGGGAGCATTCAGTTAGCAGTTCATGCAATCTTTCTTGGTAAAGAAGGAGATTTGAACTTATATTATTAGATTCACAATCTAATGTTTTGTTTAAACTATAGTTACAGATGTTTAAACTATAGTTACAGAAAGTAGGGCCTATAATAATGTTTGGTTTTAGTATTAGGAAGAGGCGGGGAAGTAAATGTGTAAGTATTAAGCTGCTTTCTCGTGTAAATGATGGTTTAATGTTGCTGATGTGGTGTGTGAGTTGAGTGGTAATAAGTATATGGAGAGAATATAGTGTGTGATTAGTATATTAAGTCCTATGAGGATGATGGTTAGGTTAGATCATGAGAATGCTGAGAAGATCATTAGTATTTCTCCTACCAGATTAATTGTTGGTGGTAGGGCCAGGTTGGATAAGCTTCTAGAAGTCATCAGAATGCTATGAGAGGTAATATAGTTTGCAGAGCAGACCGCATGCTAATAGTATTGTTCGGCTGTGCACTCGTTGGTAGTTTGAATTGGCTAAGCAAAATGTCACGGAAGATGTTAGTCCATGTGCTACTATGAGTGCTGTTGCCCTATGAAGCTTCATGGTGTTTGGATTATGATTGCTACAATTACTAGAGCTATGTGGCTTACAGAGGGGTAGGTGATTAGTGATTTCAGGTCTGTTTGGCAGAGGCAAATAGAGCTTGTTATAATTATCTCTCATATAGATAGGATTAAGAAGGAACGGGTAGGCTATAAATTCTGTTAATGGGTCTAATATAATTACAATACGTATTATGCCATATCCACTGAGTTTTAGTAATACAGCTGCCAAAACTATTGAACTGGTAATTGGGGCCTCTACGTGAGCTTTGGGGAGTCATAGGTGTAGGCCACATAGTGATATTTTAACTATAAAGGCCATTATGCAGGCTAGTCATAGCAGGCCATTAGATCAGGATATTGGCAGGGGTTTGTGGAGTAGGGTGATTAATGGAAAGTTAAGTGTCCCTATTATATTTTGTAAATAGATTAAGGTAGGAAAGATTGTTCAGCCTGTGACAGGAGGCAGGTCTGGGTCAGGGTCAGGGTCAGGGTCAGGGTCAGGGCCAGGGTCAGGGCCAGGCCCATGCCCGCCCCACCAGATGTACCACTGCAGCTCACCCATATGTGTTGGGCTCCTCCACAACCTTCATCTGTGAGGCTCCAGCGTGCACGGGTCCTACCGGGAGCGGGGTGGTGAGTGGAGGGTGGGGGGCCGGGGATCAGACAGCTGGGGGGTCAGGCCAGCAGGGAGCTAGGGTCTGGGAGGGTCCAGAGTGGGGGGAGCTGGGGTGTCTGGCGGGTGGGGGGGATCAGGC
>NW_006160031.1:0-3801 GCF_000334495.1 Tupaia belangeri chinensis
ATAATAATAATAACAATCTGGAAAAATTGAGGAAAAGGTAATTGATGATGATGATGCCAATAGTAATGTCTTTGTCTTGACTAATATGCGAGGTATTTCCTCTGTAAAAATAAATGTAATACACTGTAAAAGATACATGTGATTCAAGCCCGTCTGGCAGCAGCTATCAGGTAAGCCAAGATGGACGTGTACAAGTACACCCAGGAGCTGTGCTGGAGGAAGAAGTCTGATGTGATGCACTTTCTCCCGAGGGTCCACTGCTGGCTGTATTGCCAGCTCTTGGGGCTGCACCGGGCTCTCTGACCCATGCTGCAGGATAAAGCAGCAGACTGCACTATAAGGCGAAGCAAAGTTATGTCATATACAGGATTCCTGTGCAGCGCAGAGGCCACAAATGTCCAGTCCCCAAGAGTGCAACCTACAGCAAGCCTATCCATTATGGTGTTAACCAGCTTAAGTTTGCTCGAAGCCTCCAGTCTGTTGCAGAGGACCTAGCTGGATGCCTCTGTGGGGCTCATAGGGTCCTGAATTATTACTGGGTGGGTGAAGATTCCACATACAAATTCTTTGAGGTTATCCTCATTGGTCCATTCCATGAAGCTATCAGAAGAAACCCTGACACCCAGTGGATTACCAAACCAGTCCACAAGCACAGGGAGATGTGTGGGCTGACATCCACAGGCCACGAGAGCCAATGCCTTGGAAAGGGCCACAAGTTCTATGACACTATTGGTGGCTCTTGCCGGCTCTCCAGCTCCACCGTTCCAGCTAATCTAAGAAATGTTTGTAAAATTCATACCTATTAAGCATTTTTGGACAATCAAAGAAAAATATATATGTGATTCAACTGCTGGCTGTATTGCCAGCTCTTGGGGCTGCACCGGGCTCTCTGACCCACGCTGCAGGATAAAGCAGCAGACTGGACTATAAGGCAAAGCAAGGTTATGTCATATACAGGATTCGTGTGCAGCATGGAGGCCACAAATGTCCAGTCCTCAAGAGTGCAACCTACGGCAAGCCTATCCATCATGGTGTTAACCAGCTTAAGTTTGCTCGAAGCCTCTGGTCTGTTGCAGAGGGGCGAGCTGGACGCCTCTGTGGGGCTCATAGGGTCCTGAATTATTACTGGGTGGGCGAAGATTCCACATACAAGTTCTTAGAGGTTATCCTCATTGATCCATTCGATGAAGCTATCAGAAGAAACCCTGACACCCAGTGGATTACCAAACCAGTCCACAAGCACAAGGAGATGCGTGGGCTGACATCCACAGGCCATGAGAGCCAATGCCTTGGAAAGGGCCACAAGTTCTATGACACTATTGGTGGCTCTTGCCGGCTCTCCAGCTCCACCGTTCCAGCTAATCTAAGAAATGTTTGTAAAATTCATACCTATTAAGCATTTTTGGACAATCAAAGAAAAATATATATGTGATTCAATGTAATGTAAACAAGGTTATGATAATAAATAAGAAACAAAAATTTATTTGAGCAGTTACAGTAGCATCATTTACTTTTCATCCACATCATAATGAAAAAAGTAACATCATAGATTTGAATTAGATAGAGAATTGCAAAATATCACATTGGAAGTGACAAAGAAAGTATAGTGTCTGTGGCAGGTGGATAGAAGAAGTGACTGCCCCTCTCTCAGTCTGCTTGCTGCAATGTGCCTCTGCAGTTGTACCACCAGTAGTGAATTCTCTCTCTCTCCCTCCCTAGATCTTGGCTGGTGGTATAGTGTGCATGCCTAATAGAAAGTAGTAGAAGGGATATTGTGCCGGGGAGTCTAGAGACTTTGCATGCCTCTACTTTCTCCCCTGGAGTGTCATGGTCTCTCCATGTGAGTAATTGTTGCCTAGAAAATACAGCATCAATTGGAGGACAGTTCAGTAGTCTCAGTAAAGAGTCTTGCAACTTCTCAAGTTGTGGTTGCAGCCATATTCAAGGGCAAGAAACAAAAACTCTTAAAGGCAATCCAGTGAACAAACCCAGCAGTGATCTGCTGATTGCTTCTCCAGTCAGCCTAAACACCCCTTATTTCACGTATCTATGTTGGGAGCCACTGATCCTGAGGTGATTTGTTGTTTGGCGATAGCCAAGTCTACAAATGTGACAGAGGCACGTGTAAAGGGTATCAAGCACAGGCTTAGGGTACGTAACAGGAATAGGGAAGCATGCAGGGAAGAGACTTCGTAAGAAGTAACACCGTGAACATGGACACAGAAATGAAAATGAGAAATCAAAAACATTACAGTTTGGATTGTGGATATCCTTGATGGGAAATGTGAAAGATGGTAAAGAATAGAATAACCAAATGCAGAAACCCTTTCTTTAAGCAATAGTAAAAATCACATTTTGCTTTGATCTTGAAGCTGTTCTTCCGAGGAGAACAATATAATTTTCTGTTTGGATTCTCTAAACCAGAATCTTCCACATATTTGGCTACTTTAACTTATTTGGTATGTCATCTATTAGTTCCATTTCACTGAGACTTACTGCTTCTTGCTGGCCTTATTTATCATAATGGGAACAAGATATAGTTACATGTTTCAGTACTCATCGTGGTTTGTCATCTTAATGATGGATATATAATCTCAGAAGGGTTTATCAGATAACTCCATCTTGGTTATCAATGCCTATAGAGATACTGTTCTCTCGCTTTGGAGAGAATCCATTGGATTTAAACTTTGAACATTGAATTTTAACATTTTGTTTTCCAACCTCTATTTATCAGGGTTTCTAAACTTGTATGTGTATCTCTTCAGTTTTTCCCAATATAGTCTGTTTTTCTTACTTTTAAAAAATCATCTTACTTCTTTTTGAGAACCGTATTAATATACATGCTTTTACTTTGTTGTCATATGGAGTTTTGAATTGCAGAAAGGAATAAGTATACTCTCTTCGTTTTACTCTTAAATATTAAGCTTTTCGTCTTCTTTTTATCTACCATCGTTTCCTCCTTTCATTTCTTTCTTTTCCTCCTTCCTTCTTCTTTTTTTTCTTTCTCTATGATAGTTTGGTAAGGGCTAGCCTCTCTTTCTAGAAATCTGATCACATATTCTCTTCAGGAGAGACGTTACCTTGGAGAATGTTTATTTGCAATGGGAATTTAGAAAAAAAGAAGAAGTTAAAATATGAATTTTGCAACCCTATATCAAGAATAGGCTAGGTATAAATAAAATAGTATATACATTCTAGTGAAGAGGATAGTGTATACAATTAGAATCCAGAATTTCTCTTTATTTATTGTGATAATCTGAATGCTAACCTTCAACATTCCTTTTACTTCTTTGAGATCAACGGCATTCTTTTGATTAAGTCTAGAAAAGCTTGTTTCACTTGCTTGTTCCTAAGGGTATAAATAAATGGATTTAACATTGGTGCAACTGAAGTAGTAAGCATCGACACACCTTTATTAATTGCTACCTCATCCTTTGCTGAAGGTTTGATATAAATGAAAATACAACCACCGTATGTCATGGAAACAACAATCATGTGGGAAGAGCAGGTAGAAAAGGCCTTCATTCTTTGCTGGACAGAAGGAAACTTCATGATGGTCTTAATGATATATATGTAGGACAAAGCTATGCACAGAAGTGTCAAGACGAGGGTCAGCACAGCATGGCCTATAGCCATCTGTTCTATGAAGAGTGTGTCTGAGCAAGAGATCTTTAGTATAGGAGAAACATCACAGAGAAAATGATCCATGATGTTACAGTCACAGAATTCCAACTTTAATCCCAGGCTAAGGGGAGAGAGTATGACCAACAACCCTGCTATCCAACAGCCAATAACATGCCA
>NW_006160031.1:3834-7325 GCF_000334495.1 Tupaia belangeri chinensis
ACATAATGCAAGGGTTTGCAGATGGCCACATAGCGGTCGTAGGACATGATGGCCAGGACAGGAGAAAACGTTGCTCCAAGTAATATTATAAAAAATAGTTGACAAATACAAACATTGTAAGTAATGGTCTTGTCTCCAGTGGACAAGCTATATAGGAATCTGGGAATACAGACTGTGGTGAATAAAGTTTCTAAGAAAGAGAAATTTTTGAGGAAAAAGTACATAGCGGTTTTAAGGTTTGAATCCACAAAAGTGAGTGTAATGATAATCAGATTCCCAGTTATACTCAAGGTATAGGTGACAAGCAGAAATATAAAAATCAGAACCTGCATTTGAGGATTATCTGTCAGTCCCAGAAGTATAAATGTAGTTAATGATGTATGGTTTTTCATCTCTGACTTGCCCATCTTCTCAGTCTGTTCAGATACTCAGATACTGTGCAACTGAGAACATTCATGTGAAATCTCATCAGCCTTGTTCATCAGCCTTGTGAAATCTCAGAGACATTGCCTGGAATATATAATAATAGGATTCAATCGTCACTTCCATCTTTAACTTGATAATGACTCTTTTTTGGGGGGGTGGGGGGGGGAGGTTTTTGCTATAGGGCGCGTGTGCTCGCCAGAGAGAGAGAGAGAAACAGAGAGACAGAAAGCCAGAAATCTCCCCCCAGGGGGGATGGCCACGCTGCAATCCCTTTTCCTCCATTCTCCTCTTAGGATCTTGTGCACGCACACACATGTACCCAGCATGAGTTTAAGCCACCAGGTCTGGGACCTGAACCGCGGTCGACTACATGGGAGTCCAGTGACACAGCCATTACACTAACTGCTGGTCCCTTTTCTTTTTGTTTTTAATTCACAGAATTCCAACTTTAATCCCAGGCTAAGGGGAGGCAGTATGACCAACAAACCTGCTATCCAACAGCCAATAACAAGCCATCCACAGACTCTGTTATTCATGATGGTTACATGATGCCAGAGCATGTGTACACTCTCCAGAGAGAGAGAGAGAGAGAGAGAGCAATATAATTTTTTCACACTACAATCCTTTTTCTTCCACATCTCCATCCTGTCTGGATTATGGGCATGCACACGCACAATGCAGAGTGTTTTTCCATCTTCCAAGTATGGGATCAAATTATGATTTGTCATGTAGAATCCAGATAACTTAACCACTAGATTACAGGCCCATCCAGATAACCACTAATTTTATAGCCAAGTGATTTATTGTCATTAAATATAAATCTATTCATAGTTATCTGATTCTAGTTTCTTTTTTCTTTTGATTTTTAATATTTAACTTATCAAAATTCTAGAAGAATGCATAAAAATGTACATCCAGTTTAATGAAGCACATTAAGGAAATACTGTGTAATTTTCACTCAGGTCTATTAATAGAATTTTGCTAAAATCCCAGAAGCTTCTGCTTTGTTCCTCAGTTACCACTCTCTTCTTCTTGCTCCTTTTAACTATCCCATATCCTGACCAATTTTCTACCCTTTTTTCATTATGTTTTCCTCCTATGAATTCATCCTTAAACTTTTGTTTAAATCTATAGGAAGTGAAAGTATAATGGTTGTTACCAGGGGCTGGGAGAAGATCAAAAAGGTGAGTTTGTGTTTAATGAGTTTCAGGTTTACAGATAAAAAGTTCTGGAGCTCTATTTCACAACATTATGAATCTACTAACATTACTGGTCTGTTCCTTACACATTGTTAAGTTGGCTTGGCTAGCCCTGTAGTGGAGGTAAGTTCTGTACTTAGGTAGCCAGATTTCATATGGCCAGCCAAAGTTCAAAATCGGATCTGCTGATTTGAAAAACACACTCAACACTCTGAGCACATGTGTATGTGTGCCCAATCTCATGACAGGATGGGAAAATGAAGGGAAAGAATTTCAGTGTGATCATAACCCTTTGCAGGCTACTGTATTTCTCTCTCTCTCCCCTCTCTCTCTCTCATGATTGCACATGCCCTCTGGCAATAAAAATAAGGTTAAATGGTAAAATTTCTGTTTGTTTGTTTTACCATAATTAAAAAAAAAACCTACTTGAATAAAATTACCGAACACATTCTTTGAGAATCAGTATTGAATGTGTAATATATATTGTAATTGAGAGATTCACTAATGTAATGTGTACTGTTATTGAGAGATTTGGTTCATTAATTTTTATTGTTTAATCCATTTTTAAGAATCATGTCTTATGTGGCATTCTGCCTCAGTCACCACAGGAGCTAGGACTACAGTTTCATACCATCATGCCCGGATTTCTCAACAGGATCTTGCTATGTCGCCTATGTTGGTCATAAGCTCATATTTCCCCTTCCTCAGCCACCTAAGTTGATGGGACTACAGGTACATGGCAGAATACCTTTCTTTTATAGGGTGGGCTGGGAATTGAACTGAGGCTTTACAGGTGGTTTTTGCCTGCAGAGAAACAGTATATACCAGCATGCACTGTTTCAATGGGACTAGTAATGAATTTTTAATAAATTTCCAAATCGATTATTTATTACTATTTATTAACATTAGAAATTATATTGTTATGAAGTCTTCCACATGACCAAGTTTCTTAATTCTTGATTGTACTTTAATAACCTTTTTAAAATAAACTTTTTAAGTACTCTATGTATATGCATACACACATATGCATATATAAAAACTCTCACACACACAGACAATAAAATAAATATAGTAATGTAAGTTGGTTTAAGTGGTTCTGCACACCAAGAGTACCTTGAAATAGTGACACTGGAGCATCAAAAAATTTATCTACATGTCCCTAAAATGGTTTGTAAATATCAGACTTCAATAAAAGAAACCAGGAATAGTTGGAAATTGGCTTATTCTAAAATAGGCAAAAATTTCCAAGATAAGCATTGAATATATTATGATATTTGAAAATAAACAAGTGTTAGCCTTAGTGATTTAGGGGACTGGGTCCCACATAGCTGACTGCCAACTTAATCATAGGGACAAGTCTGAAGTTAAATATTATATCCCAGAATTTAACTGGGAAAATTGAACCACAACAGAAGATAAAGTACATGAGACTGAATTGGTCAAATAGAATTTTATGACTTTTGACTAAAACATTGCTGATTTTCTTCTAAGCTTTGTTGTCTGGTTTTAAGGATTTGTGTCCTATCTTGAGCTGTCGATAGGTTCATGTACCTACTATTTGAACAGAATCCTAACCTACTTCCTGACTTTAAGTCTTAAGCAAAGTTCCTTAGTATTTCTTTTATTTAAGTTGAAACTTCTTTTCTTG
The DNA here is from genome assembly GCF_000334495.1 of Tupaia belangeri chinensis. Lineage (NCBI taxonomy): Eukaryota > Metazoa > Chordata > Mammalia > Scandentia > Tupaiidae > Tupaia > Tupaia belangeri. The sequence continues at coordinate 7,108 of NW_006160031.1, forward strand.
AAATTACCAGCTAAACTTGCTATTGAAAGTAGTTAGATTATTTAAGAAATTGTGTGATCAATACAATGTGGGGGGAAAAGGAACGGAAGACAACTGTAGACACCAGATATAGTGTGAGAAGAGGGTGGGAAAGGACAGAGGGTCAGAAAAAGGGGTAAAAATATTATATATTTATATATATATATATATATTTATATATATATATATATATAAATATA
>NW_006160031.1:7720-49145 GCF_000334495.1 Tupaia belangeri chinensis
ATGCCTAAAGTTAGACTTGTGTTCATGGATATGTATATATCAGCTGTGCTTGCTATTCAAAATATTTAGATTAATGAATATCTTTAGTGAATCAATAAAATGTGGTGGGGAGGAAGGCATAGAAAGCAACCATGGATACCAGAGACAGTGTGGGAGCAGGATGAGAGATGGCAAAGGGTGAGAGATAGGGAATCAAGGATGGGGAAAAAAGAGAAATATACAGGAAACAAGAAATGGAAAATTATTTGTTGATGATAACATGTATGTTGACGTGCTTGAATCAGCCAATATAAAGTGTATTCTGGATGGAAAATCTCATTTTGTATGCTGCAATGATGTACAGTGAATGAATGTGAATAAATTTAAATTTAAAAAGACATAGACATCATGTACCTTGCTACATTTTGCAATGAGAAGGGTAGATCATTTCTGTGATAGTCTTTCCATAAATCTGTTACCTAAGTCTAATCATGACAAAACATCAGACAAACAAAAATATTTTTATGAGTCCTCTACTTGATTGGTACAGTCATGGAAAATAAAGAAGACTGTGGGTGAGACACATGAGGTTGAAAATTGAACATGCTGTGTTTTATTTTATACATTTAAATCAATTTAAAATAAAAATTTACCAAAATAGATTAAAAAATTAATTTTCTGGCATTTTTCTATAAACTACAAAGTATGCTTGGTCGAGGTTTTATATAAATTATATTTCTTGGAAAAACACTCCAAATCATCTGTTATTTGTATTCTATCATATTCCTACAATGATGTTACTTTTCCTTTTATTTAAAAGTAGATAATAATAATAAAAATTAAAGTCTACAGTAAGTTATACATGATTTTTCATTAATAATTCTTTAATTTCATGCAAACTGTCTCTACCTATAAGACAAAGTTACAACATCTACTACTAATAATACATGAAGTATTTGAACTTTTGACTACTGAGAGTATATGCATGATGTTACTGTCAGGAACAAATTATTTATGGAACAATTTCTAAGTATCCTTAACACGAAGTAGGGGTATTCATTTTCCACAAACAAAAGCAACATACTTGAAAATTTGTATATATAGTGTTTTCTAATAAATCTATCTCCACTATCTACTTTTTTGTCCTTGTCTTTAGCTTTATTAAATTAAAATTGATGAATCTTTCAACTATTAGTTCATTTGTCACTTTTCTGGAAAACCTTCTTGAAATGTCTCTAGGGTAAATACCACTCTTTCTTGCTCTTTTGGTACACTGTGCTTGCTTCTTTGCCTTCATCAAAAATGTTTATATTTGTATTTAGATTATGCCATGTCTTATTCGATGAGATTTTACAGCCAGTAGACTATTAAATTGTATTGAGTGCTTTATACATTTATTTTCAGTAAAGTAATAAATTTTATGCTTTCTCTTTCTGACTCAGAATAAGACGTCTGTTTTGCCGCTTAGTAAAATCTACATTTTCTATTCTAAATTATAGACCACAAACATTTTTTATAAAGGTAAAAATAAATATTTAGGTCACATATTAATTTATTTACTATGCTTCTATTTGTAAAGAAGCCAGTAAAATATAAAAAGTAGTCTTGGCTCTCTGCCCTTTTAAAGATCATAGTGCCAATATGGACCCCAAGTAGTTGTTTGTCAACCTCTGTCTCTGAAAGAAGTAAATGATTCTTATTGGTTCACTGAAAAAGTCCTGACACACTGGAGACAGTATGGAAGGAGGGTGGAAGAGGGGAAGAGTGTAGAGAAGGAAATTAGGGAGAAAAACTGAAAGGCAAGACATTTGTGGGACACAGAAATGGATTATTACCTGTCGATGATAATGTGTATGGTATTCTCAACTGGACTTCTAAAGTGTATTTCATGTTGGGTAAATTCACTTTACAAATTAAGTGATGTACAGTGACCGAATGTATAAAATAAATTTTAAAAAAATAAAAAGAAAAAAGAAGTTATGACATATTTGTCTATGTTTTTCTATTTAAAATGTGTCACAACTTTTCTGATGACTCGGTAATTCTTTGTTGGATCAATAGCTATCATGTTTAGCCCTTGTTTCATCTGCTCATGTTCATTGTAGTCATTCAATTATTTTCTATATTAATCATTGCCTGGATAGCTTGTCATTTACTTGCATTGCTGAATTAAAGGGATTTCCCTTGGAGGCTTCAATTAACAATCATGATTTGGATCATTTCAACTTGGTTGCTTTAAAATGGTTCTTTCCTAATTAGTAAGGGCAGATATTAGCTCACTCTTGTTTACAGAAAAGAAACTAAGGGAAGAAAAGGTCACAGTCTGCTTAAAACTTGAAGTGTCTATCTTGACAGCAAGTAATGAATCATAATGGAACAACCACAGCATTTAAGTTGTGGTTAGAAATGAATTCGTTCTGCAGCCCAGATAACTCCCCTCACCTCTTGTCACCTCACTTCACAGGTCTCTAACTCATGGTGAGGCCCTTCCTTTAGCCTGCATGGACTGAGAATGGTTCTTTTTTTTTTTCCCAAAAATCATGACTATTTTCTTCCAATCATTAATATTCCATATGATAAGAGCACTCTTATTATACTTACATTTGATTACAGAAATTAAAAATGTAGTTTACATTAAAATGTGAAAGAGTTAGAGGTCCTAGTCACCAAATGATAAAATATCAGCAAATGGGTCACTTAATGAAGGAAAAATTATATATATGTAGTTTCTGCTTATAGCGAGGATGAGATGGTAGAAGAGGATGCTTAGCAGATGTCTCCTCAATGATTTTTATATATTTATCACATTAAAAAGGTGCAGTTCATAAATTATATTTAAACATTAAAAATATATGATAGTAGTTATTTTTATGAACATTTTCCTAAAAGAAAATTATATTATTGAGTTCAGAATATGAAGAAAGAAAAGATTAAAAAACAAAACAAAACAAAAACTTACTCTTCTGATAGTCTGTGCGTCAGATTTTGCTGACTTTAAAAACTGCCAAAGTAAATGAAGTAATCCAGGAATACCTTATGGTAGATACAGGTAAGTGGCTCTGATTGTTCATTCTTACCAGTCTAGACTCAGTTATCCAGGGCACTGTAAGTGCAATTTTCACTGTGTTCTGCTACTCACAGCAAGTGAAATTTTTCTCACCAGAAATCCTGCTTCCACTTGAGCCCAGAAAATATTTCTTTTACTCTCTGTAACTGCAAAGCAAACAATAGTTTGAATGACTAGGAAAGTTATTTCTATTGCTCTGGAAAAGTTTCACTGACATTCTGGCAGACAGATGCATTTATCACTAACAGATTTACCTTTCTAAAAAATACACCCAGTTTTCAAATATATGAAGTAAACAAATATGTCCTTAGTGGCCCTGTCTCAAGCAGTGCTAATTCATCTCTTGTGTAATAGACTTGGGGGTAGGGCGTGGAACAGGAGGCACTGGGGAAAGTGTCTTAAGAGACACATTGAATCTGCATCAGCACCAGGTATGCAGTATCAAAGTACAAGGAATTAAGCACGTTTTTTAAAAAATTTTTTTTCAACATCATGTTAGACCTTTGTTTTGTTTTGTTTTTGTTTTAAGAGAGACATTTGTGAGACCCAGCAGTTAGCATAATGGCTATGTCGCTGGACTCCCACGTAGTCAACCGCGGTTCGCGTCCCGGATCCGGTGGCTTAAAACTCACGCCGGGCGCGCGTGTGTGTGTGCCCAAGATCCCAAGAGGAGAACAGAGGAGAAGGGATTGTGGTGTGACCATCCCCCATGAGGGGTGATTTCTCGCTTTCTATCTCTATGTCTCTCTCTGTCTGTCTGGTGAGCGCACGCGCCCTATAGCAAAAACCTCTCCAAAAAAAAAATGATGATGGGACCAGCAGTACATGTGCCCACCAGAGAGAGAGAAAATGAGAAATCACCCCAGAGGAGGGATAGCTATATTGCTACCCCTTCCCCTCCATTCTCCTCTCAGGATTTTGGCACCCAAACACATGTATCTGGTGTGTTTCAAGCTGCTAGGTCTGGGACCTGAACCAGTAGGCCATGTGAAAGTCCAGCACCTTAACCGCTATGCCACCCACTGGCCCCTCATGTTAGGCCTTTGTAAAATGATAAGGACTCCTTTGTTAATCCTGTAATATAATGATTATTATACATTCAGATAAGAGGCAAAAAATTACTATTTTCTATTTGCTATTATACAGTATAAGAACTTTTCTTTTCTTTTCACCTTTTTTAAAATTTGCCAGAGGGCAAGTGTGCTTGACAGAGAGACAAGGAGAAAGACAGTGAGAAAGGAACCCCATGGATCATGATCATATAGCAATTCATTTCCTTCATTTTTCCCTTTGTGAAATTTTGGGCAAGTGTGCACATGTACCAGCATAATGCCAGAACTGAACTCAAACAACATAGTTGGCCATATGGGGCCCAGCTGCCTTAGCTACAATGCCACTGGCTGGCCCTCCATTCTTCTTTACTTTCTTTTTTTTTCTTTTTTTTGTATTTTTTTTTCCCATTAGGCACATATGTTCACCAAAGAGAGACCGAAAGAGAGAGAGAGAAAGTGAAGAAGGAAGCACTCCCAGAGAAGATGACTATGCTGCAATCCCTTCTCCTTTTGAGATTTCGGACATGCACACACACATGCCTGGTGTTCCTTTCAAACAGTTGAGTCTGGGATTCAATCTGAGCAAACAGCCATGGGGGATCCAGCCCCCTCAACTAGCACACCCTGTATTCTGATAACAATAGAAAAGATAAAGTGGTTATTATAGATATTTTCCAGAATAAACTGTCAGATTTTAATAGTTGCTTTGCTTTCATATTTATATTTATTGTTTTTATATGTAAATATTGATTTATGATCCTATTTTCTTTTTTTTTTTTTTTTAGGTTTTTGCCATAGGGTGTGTATATTTGCCAGACAGAGAATGGGAACGTGAGAAATTACCCCCTAGGGGAGATGACCACACTATAATCCCTTATTTTCATTCTCTCCTTGGGATTTTGGATACCTTCACCCATGTGCCCAATGTGATTTTTCAAGCTACCGAGTCTGGGACTTGAAGTGAGGTGGACCATATGGGTGTCCAGGCCTTTAACCACTATGCCACCTACTGGCCCTTATTTTTATATTTTTAATTTATATTTTTATATTTGTGTTTATTTAACTTATATAAATACTATGTTTGGGTTTAATTTATATTTTATTGTCTTATATTTCACATTTTTAATGCTTTTTCTATGATTTGATTATATTTTCTATGTCATTTTCTTTGTATTTTCATGCCAAATTCTCAAAAGTAGAAATTTACTATTTCCCCCATAAATGGAAAGGTTTAAGCCATAATTCACTTTACATATCCATTCTTTCTTTTCTTTCCTTCTGGTAGTATAATTGCACTTATGCAAGACTTTGACCTTGCCCATAGCTCAAAACTCTCTGCACTTCCAGAAAGAATTATATTAGTAGTTCTTTCCATTATAAAGATTAGATCATTTCTATTGTTCTAACTCCAAGATCACTGTCTTTTCCTCTGTAATTTCTACTATATTGTTAAGAAAACAATAGTTAATTTTTAAAAAGTATATATTGACATTTTCATTTCTCACTTTTTCATTTTTTAAAAAAGTATGTATTTATTGAGAGGCAGGGAAAAAGAGACAGAGACAGACAGGCATATATAGACAGACAGAAAGACAGAAACCTTTTCAACAGGGCCTTTATCCTACAATCTACCCCCCAGTGTCAGTTGGTCAAGATTATGGACACACATGGTTGCATGCTTACTATAATCAAGGAAGCACCTGAATGCAAAGTTGGGACATTTTCAGTAGATCCAGTTGCAATACTGCTATGCCATTGCCTGGTCCTTTATTATTAAATATACATACTTTTACTTATCTTTGAATATTTCTTAACTTTTTATTTATTTTGAGTATCTCCTTTTATATAATAAAGCATACTTCTATAGATTGGTTGAAAGTTCTTGCATTATTCTATTTTTTAAGAGAATTTTTTTTTTTTTGCTCTAGGGTGCATGTGCTAGCTAGAGAGAGAGAGAGGAAGAGAGAGACAGAAAGCAAGAAATCACTCCCCAGGGGGATGGCCATGCCATAATCTCTTCTCCTCCATTCTCCTTTTGGGATTTTGGGCATACACACACACTTTCCCTGTGTGAGTTTGAAGCTGCTGGATCCAGGACTCGAACTGCAGTCTACTACATGAGAGTCTAGTAACATAACCATTATGCCATCTGCTGGTCTCTAATTCCAGTATTATTCTATTAATACCTGAGTCATCTTTGACTCACCACCTAATGATTGTCATTTCAGTAAGTTATTCTCTTTGGAAATGGGTCATTTTATTTATTTGCATAGCCAGTAATTTTGGTTTTTATACTAGACACTGTGGATATTACATTGCTTAAATTCTGTATTCTGTTATATTCTCCTAAAAACTATGGACAATTTTTGATTTTAAAGCAGTAATGAGCCCTGTTATACTCAGATTTATGTTTACTCTTATCTACTGTAGTATTGGCTCAAACCTTATCTGAAGATTTTAAGCCTTTGTTAACTTTTTTTTTTAACCATAGATATATGGATAAGAGTTAAGCCTGTTATTTGTTCAGGCTCATATACATACATAAGGGACTCTCTAATCTACATTTCTCCCTTCAGAAGGCCTGGCTATGTCTCAGACCCATCTACTTTTTTATGTGTTTTTTTATTTATTTATTTTTTTAGAATGCTCTATCAATGTGAATTAGATACACCTGGCTGATGGGGTTGAATACTTTTATATGATTGTTTGTTTGTTTTTATTTGTTTTGTTTCAGTTTTTTTTATCTATTAACCCTATTACTGAGTGAGTTATTAATTGTCGTCCCTAGTGTCCACACTCTATGACTGAAACTGATTGACTAAAGGATACAGAAACACAGTATATGGATGGATGTAAATACCAGATATAGTGTGTATGTGGAAGAGTAGGGTCTGAGGAAGGACATTTAGAAGAAAAATAGGGAGGCAAAGCATTAAGGGGACAAAGAAATGTGGTATTATCTGTTGAAGATATTTTACAGTTTTATCAACTGTACTAGGGAGAAATGTTCACCCGTTGAAATATTCATTTTGTAAGCTAAATAATGTGATTGAATGTCTTAAAGAAGATGAAATTTTAAAATGTGAAAACAAACAAACAAACAACAACAAAAAGATGCATGCCTGATGTGGCTGGGAAAACTGGGATGTGAACTAGGAGCTTTCCCATATGAATTCCTCCCTGTGCCAATGCAGTTAGGTTTGGTTGATTGCTTCAAATATATTCCCTAATGTTAAACATTAGGATGAGAGCCTTGACATGTTTTCTGAAAGCCAAGCATGGGCTTCATGACAGCTATGTGCCTGGATGAAACTTCACAACACTCAAGCTCTTATTTTCCATCTGTCATGTGAATGCCTGCTTGAAGTCTTTGAAGACCAAGCTCATTTTTGAGTACTGAACTCTGCTCATATTTTCTTTGTTCTAAAATTTCTTCCTGAGGGGCCTAGGATGATACCTACATGCTATCAACCTTACTAAACAGGTCATTTTTGCCTTTGTAATTGTGGCTTACTTCTCATAACCGGACTATGGCATAACATGGCACAATGACTCCCTATTTTTAGGTTAAGCTTAAACTTTTCTCCTGACTTGGAATTTAAATCAAAGCTTTGCTCTTTTAACCAATAACAAACTGAAGAATCTTTGAATCTATCCGTAAGCTGTAAATTCCTACTTCAGGATGTACTGTTTTGTTGGGCCAGATGAATGAATAACGTACATGAATTGATTTCCAACTTTGATTGTAAATTATAGTTTCCTGAAATGTTTAAAGATCTGTTGTGATTCAGCAGTTGGGGGAAGCATTCTCTCAAGGAATCTTGAGATTTTGTTTTCCTAGGCTGTTGTTACCTGAATTGGCTTAGAATAAACCTCCTTCAATGTTAAAAAAAAAAAAAAAAAAAGTCATATATCTCAGTTTTGTATTGTTAGATGCTATCTTAGTTTACTGGGACTCCCATAACATATCATAAGCTGGGTAGCCACAAACAAGAGAAATATATTGTCCCATGACTCTGGATGATAGAAATGACAAAGCAAGATCTCAGCAGGTTGGTTCCTTCTGGAAACTCAGAGAGAATCTGTCCATCTTCTCTTTTCTAGCTTCTAGTATAGCCTGATGTTCCTTTGCTTGTAGTTACAGCACTCTATTTTCTGCCTCTATCATTGTATTGTACTCTTCTTCCTGTATGTCTCCATCTTTACTATTTCTTCTCACTATGTGTATCTGTCTCTGTGTCCAAATTTCTCTTTCTAATTTTCTTTTTTATTTTGGTAGAGAGATTTTTGCTGTAGGGCATGTGTTCTCAGCAGAGAGACAGAGAAAGAAAAAGAGAAAGTAAGAAATCACCCCCCAGGGGGGATGACCACACCACAATCCCTTCTCCTCTATTATCCTCTCAGGATTTGGGGCACACATGCACACATGCACACATGCACACATGCACACATGCACACATGCACACATGCCTGTCATGAGTTTCAAGCCTCCAGGTTCAGGACTCAAACTGTGGTCAACCACGTGAGAGTCCAGTGACATAACCACTACACCATCTGCTGGCTCCCCAAATTTCTTTTTTTCATAGGGACATGAATCATGTTGGTTAGGTTAGATCCTGATTAATGACCTCATCAAAATTTGGTTACATCTGTAAGAATCCTACTTTCAAATAAGATTATATTCTTGGAGCCAGCAGATGGCACACGGGTGGCGGGGGGTGAGGGTTGGTGGGGCAGGGGTGGGGGGTGATTGCTTACTTTCTCTCTCAATATTTCTTACTCTCTCTGTGTCCCCAGTGAACACATATGCCCTAAGGCAAAAACCTCTAAAAAACAAAATTATGTTCTTTGTCCTGGGGGTTAGAACTTCACCCTATCTTTTTGGGAGGATACAATTCCACTACCTCATAGACATGTAAACCTATAAGATTATTATGGCCTTTTAATGAACTGGCTCTCTAATCGTTGCAGAGTTTTACTTTATCCTTATTATTTATTGATTTGTAGTATACTTTTGCAATATTAACATAAACAAACTTTCTTTTGATTAGTGTATGGTTGGTTTATCTTTTTCTATCCTTTAACTTTTAAATTAAATAGCTTACATTTGTTGTGGGATTTTGATGTGGAGTTTTGTAGATAACGTATTTAAATAATGGTTAGAAATCAGTTATGACAAGGGGGCCAGCAGGTGACATGATGGTTAAGGTGATGGACTCCCACATGTCCAACAATAGCTCAGGTCTTGGAACTGGCAGCTTGCTCTCTCACTTTCTCTCTCTCTTGCCTTCTCTCATCAAATTGAAAAAATAATGATAAATAATTTTTTTAAATCAATTATAACAAGCTCTGATGGTGTATAAGTTTCATTTTTGTTCATGATACAGAACTTGTGCAGAGCACTAGGAAGAAGGAAGGAGAAGGAAGCACTCTCCATAGGGTCTTGTCTCATAGCAGTCCCCGTCCCTCAGCTCTCCAGCTTCTTATACTCCTGCACGCATGAACATGCACCGAGCATATTTTCAGGTTGACCTGGGATTCAGACCTGTGCTCAGTCATGTGCTCAGTTACAGTTCAGTTTGCTATCTACTGTATAATCAGACTGGGCCAAATTTTTATTTTAGGTGTGGGTAGGTATTTATAGCACTTGTACTTAAGGTAATTATTAATATGGTTTTATGTCTTATTGCTTTATTTGTTCTCTCTGTTTTACATGCCCACTTTATCTTTTTCTTTTCTTTTTTTTTTTTTTTGGTTATTTGACTTTTTTTAATGACATATTTTTGCTATAGAGCATATGTACTCACTGGAGGGACAGAGAGGGAGAGAGAGACAGACAGAAAGTAAGCAATCACCCCCCCAGGGGGAATGGCCATGCAAAAATTCCTCCACTCTCCTCTCAGGATTTTGGACATGCATGCATATGTGCCTGGGGTGAGGTTTAGTCTGCTAGATCCAGGACTCAAATCGCAGTTGACTACGTGGAAATCTGGCAATGTAACAATTACTCTATCTACTGTTTCCTATGACCATGTTTTAAAAGGATCTTGGGGGGAAGGGGGGCGGCCGGGAGGAGCAGGGAATAGTGCCACGGTGGAGCAGTATTGTACTGCTCAATAAATGCCAGATCACCCACCTGAAATCTCAGCCTGGTCAGCCTGAAACTTGCCAGACATAGATGTGAATGCCCAGTATTGGATGAACCGGAGGAAAGGGATGGTGACATGAACAATCCCTGTTGAAAATTCTTCTCTCTGGGGACCAGCAGTTAGCATAATGGCTATGTCGCTGGACTCCCACGTAGTCAACCGGAGTTCGCGTCCTGGATCCGGTGGCTTAAAACTCACACCGGGCGCGTGTGCGTGCATGCCAAAGATCCCGAGAGGAGAATGGAGGAGAAAGGATTGCGGCATGGCCATCGCCCCAGGGGGGTGATTTGTCACTTTCTGTCTCTCTGTCTCTCTCTGTCTGTCTGGTGAGCGCACGCGCCCTATAGCAAAAACCTCTCCAAAAAAAAAAGTTCTTCTCTCCCTCGCTCTCTCTCTCATGTATTGCACACGTGCACTATCATAAATTAAATTAAAAAGAACACTTATTTTATCTATTGAGTTTTTTCATGCATCTTTTTTGTAGAATTTTAAATTATATTCTATTTTAGAAATAAAAATATACAAGATTAACTTTTCAGTCTCTAGAATAAATATTCTCCACTTAAGTGAAGTATAGAAACCTGTCTGCCATATATTTTTTCTTTCCTTCTTCTTTGTTGTTGTCATCTAAAATATTAAATCAACGTACAGGGACTGTGAAGTGATGTGGTGCTTGAGATGCTGGATTCCATATGGCTGACCATGATTTCAGACCTGGTCCTGATGGCTTGCTTTCTCTCTCTCTCTCTCTCTCTCTCTCTCTCTCCAGTCAAGTTGAAAATGATAATGATGAATATAATTAAATAAAATAATTCTTTAAAAAAATCAAAGTATGTAGAAAACACCATCAGATAATGTTATAATTTTTGCTTTCAGCATCAATATATTTTCAAACTTCATGAAATTGAAAATAGCCTATTGTGGGACCAGCAGTTAGCATAATGGCTATGTTGCTGAACTCCCATGTAGTCAACTGCAGTTCTAGTCCTGGACCCGGTGGCTTAAACTCACGCCAGGCGCATGTGCATGCGTGCCCAAAATCCTGAGAGAAGAATGGAGGAGAAGGTATTGTGGCATGGTCATCCCCCTTGAGGGTGATTTCTCGCTTTCTGTCTCTCTGTCTCTTTCTATCTGTTTGGCGAGCGCACGCACCCTATAGCAAAAACCTCTCCAAAAAAAATATTTTTGCTGGACGTAGATTTTCTTGATTGACATTTATTTATTTGTATAAGCACTTTAAAAATATTGTGCCTATTCTTCTGGTCCCCCGTTTCAGACTTGAAAGCTACAGTTATTTAAGTCATTATTCTATTATACGCAATTTGTCATTTTTCTCTTCCTGCTTTCAAGATTTTTTTTCCTTTTTAGCAGTATGATTATGACATTTTGGGGTGCGAAATCTCTGAATTTTGCAGAATTTCTTTATTCCATAAGTTTTTTCCATAAAACTGGAAAATTTTCTGTCATTATTATTTAAAATATGCTTCTGTATTATACTTTCTTCTTGAAATCAAATGCACACATATTAGGCCCTTTGTTAGTGTTCTACAAGTCCCTGAGGATATGTTTATTTTTTTCCAAATGTTTTTCTATTATTAAAACTATATAATTTACAATGCTCTATCATCATGTTCGTTGACTACCTCTTGTCTTATCATCATTTTTTTTTAGTGGTTTTTGCTATAAGGCCCATGTGCTCGCTCGCCAGACCGAGAGAGACAGAGAGACAGAAAACGAGAAATCACCCCCCAGGGGTGATGGCCATGCCACAATCCCTTCTCTTCCAGTCTCCTCTTGGGATCTTGGGCATGCATGCACACGTGCCCGGCATGAGTTTTAAGCCACCGGGTCCAGGACACGAACCGTGGTCGACTACATGGGAGTCCAGCAACATAGCCATTATGCTAACTGCTGGTGCCATCATCACTTTTTTATTTGGAGAGGTTTTTGCTATAGGGCGCGTGCGCTCGCTAGAGAGACATAGAGACAGAAAGCGAGAAATCACCCCCCAGGGGGGATGGTCATGCCACAATCCTTTCTCCTCCATTCTCCTCTCAGGATCTTGGGCACGCACGCACATGCAGCCGGCGTGAGTTTTAAGCCACCGGGTTCGGGACACGAACCGTGGTTGACTACGTGAGAGTCCAGTAACATAGTCATTACGCTAACTGCTGGTTCCCTACATCTCATTCCTTAAGTTCAGCATCACTCTCTGCATTGTAAGCATGTGCAGCAAAATGCAGCACTCTTTTTGGGCTACCAATCCTGCATCCACCCCACTCTTTGGCTGGGGCTCATCTGCCAACTCTAGCATTATAATGACAGAATGACCCACAGTGTTTCTGTAAAGTGAAATCTTTCAGATACTTGGTGGCTTTTCAGATATGCATACCCTTGATGACCTAGGCAGATTCATAGGCATTCTTAAAGTGAACACAAAGATTTGGACCTCTTATTTGAATGGTTTTGTGGGGTGCTCTGGATCAAGTTAATAGCAAACCATTGTCAAATATCACTTCAGGTCACTTGCAAGAAGAGATCAGATGATCTCTTAAAATTAATATCAATGATTATTACAGGGTCTGCAGAACAACTCCTCTTATTCTTATAGCTGAAAATGAACATTATAGGTTGCTAGGACATGAGTCTGAGTATGATAGGAAGCAGATGACTGTTAGCAAATATGCAGCTTTGAACTCAAGTTCACGTTTTCCTACAGTTTGGGTTTATTGAGTTTGTAGGCCTTTTATAATTTGGCTCTCTGCTAGTGTGTCAGTTTGCGTGCTTTACCTGAGAGTGCTTACATAGGAATTAAACCTAAGCTTTCTGGATATAGTCTGACAACCTCCTCACCCTTCCCTTCACACACCATCTCTACTTACCCACTGGATCTACCTCAGGCACCGAAGGGTTTTCCTTTATTTTCTGTGAGTGCAGTGATGCTCTTACATAGAGACTGATTACTTTTAATCATCAACTTATACATGATATTAAGCAATAGTTTTAGCATATCTTCATCCACTATAGTTGTAGAATTGTGCTATATTTATAACATTTACCTTGTATTACATTATATTAATTATTTTTACTCTAAATTCTTATTATTTAGAAGCAGACATATCTGCTTTATGTAGTGGTTTGAGGAGACGAATTTAGGAATTGCTTCATTTTCCTGAGAATTCACATGTATAATTGCATTATTCTTCAAAATGTAATTTTCTGTACCATTTATTCATTATAGCATAGAGTTTAGTAAATCTGTCTTTGTCCTCTCTTAATATATACTAGTTATTAGGCTGATTTATTTTAAGTTTTAAATTTTGTTTATATACAGAGTGCATGTATGCACACAAGAGAATAAGACAGTGGGGACGAGGGAGACAAAATGAGAGAGTGAGAAACAGACAGAACAAGGTCTTGTTATACCTCGATTCCTGTTACCTAGCCCTTTAGCTCTTCAGGATCTCAGTCTCATGTTCATGCTTTGGTGTGTTTTTAAGCCAACTCTGGGATCTGAATCTGCAGGTGGCCGTGTGGCTTCCATTCCAGGAGTTCAGTTTGATATCAATTGTGCCACCAAGCTGAACTTGTATATATTAATATGATACAATTGTTAAAGAGGCCAGGAATGTGTAATCCACTTTTCTCCTATATGATTGTTAGTTTCTTCCATCTACACTCCTTGGCTTTCAAGGTTACCATGGAATTAGGTTCAACTTGAAAAAAAGAGAAAAGAACATGCAAATTTTCTCAGATACCCTCAACAACTTAGAAAACTTTCTGATTTCTTTTATTCCAGTCAGTTTTATGTGTCAGAAATTCCATAATTTTCTTTCTTTAAACGGTTATCTCATTTGCCTGTTTCTCTTTCATTTTTGTGAAATGAAGGGTGGCTATCGGAATCAAAAACTTTGCTTTGGGAAAAAGCAAATTTATGGTCTGGATCTGGGACTAAAGCTCTTGAACTGGGATGTCACAATTTGCCTTTTTTTTACTTAAAGTTTTTTTATTCTTATTTTATTCTTAATGTTATTTGTTTTATTCATGTTTAGAGCTTGGACATGGTTGTATTTTCTAAATTGACTCAACTCCAATTTTCTGCATCCTCTTTGTTCTCTTTCATTTCTGCTCTCAAATTAGCCAATACTACCTCAAGGTAATGCCTAGCAAGTGAGGAAAGAATGGGAAAATATATTCAGTGGTAAGTGAAAAATGATTTAAACCAAGAATACTATACCCAGCAAGACTGTCATTCCCATTGTCAAGATTGTCTAAACAATAGCAATCATAGCTAACTTAATCATCTCCACACACTATTGACTTTATTCAATGACTTCTTCTGAGCTATTACTTTAGTAGATCCTTAGGCTTCCAAATAAGACAACTATCTTAAAAAGATATATTTCTATTCCCTTACATAAATTTTCATGACTCCTGACTTCTATCGGTTTCTCACTGTTTGTAAATGCCACATATCTGAACTTTTTGTTATAATAGCTGACTACTCTGAATAGATGCCATATATAGTTTAAAATAAGCCAAATTTATTTCTTGTTTTCATGAATTATTATGGATATTTCAGTTAAATGGAGATAGATGAGGTCTCCCTAAAATTGTGTGTGTGTGTGTGTGTGTGTGTGTGTGTGTGAGTGTGTAGAGGGAGAGGGAGAAGCAGTCTTTCACAAGCACATTTATCATATATAAAGCTTACCAAACTCTTAAGTATGAGCATCTGGCAGGTAGGTGGGGGAATAGAACAGGAGGTCATATATTAGGTATTTTAATTAGGCAGTCTAGAAATGGTGCATATTGCTTCCACATACATTCTGTTCACTTTCAGCAAAAGTACTTAGTGACACCTAACAGCATAGAAAAGATAGAAAATGTGGTCTATTGTGTTTCCAAGGTTGACAGCCACCATGTTTGCAGACAAATTCCAACTAGATTGCAAAAGTAGGCACTCTTGAAAAGTTTGGTTTTTATAGAGACAAAAAAATAGAATAATCAAGGTTCATAAAAGGCAAGATTAATGAGAAAGCATAAATATAAATATGACTGAGGAACAAATTATATAAATAGTGTCAAAACCTTCTGATTTTGTACCTATTCATCATTTAGTGGGATATATAGCTCGTTTTTTCTTCACATCTTTGAAAGGAATGTAACTTTTTTAATTAATTCATTGATAGCTTGCTTCACTTGCTTCAGTGGTAAGTGAAAAATGATTTAAACCAAGAATACTATACCCAGCAAGACTGTCATTCCCATTGTCAAGATTGTCTAAACAATAGCAATCATAGCTAACTTAATCATCTCCACACACTATTGACTTTATTCAATGACTTCTTCTGAGCTATTACTTTAGTAGATCCTTAGGCTTCCAAATAAGACAACTATCTTAAAAAGATATATTTCTATTCCCTTACATAAATTTTCATGACTCCTGACTTCTATCGGTTTCTCACTGTTTGTAAATGCCACATATCTGAACTTTTTGTTATAATAGCTGACTACTCTGAATAGATGCCATATATAGTTTAAAATAAGCCAAATTTATTTCTTGTTTTCATGAATTATTATGGATATTTCAGTTAAATGGAGATAGATGAGGTCTCCCTAAAATTGTGTGTGTGTGTGTGTGTGTGTGTGTGTGTGTGAGTGTGTAGAGGGAGAGGGAGAAGCAGTCTTTCACAAGCACATTTATCATATATAAAGCTTACCAAACTCTTAAGTATGAGCATCTGGCAGGTAGGTGGGGGAATAGAACAGGAGGTCATATATTAGGTATTTTAATTAGGCAGTCTAGAAATGGTGCATATTGCTTCCACATACATTCTGTTCACTTTCAGCAAAAGTACTTAGTGACACCTAACAGCATAGAAAAGATAGAAAATGTGGTCTATTGTGTTTCCAAGGTTGACAGCCACCATGTTTGCAGACAAATTCCAACTAGATTGCAAAAGTAGGCACTCTTGAAAAGTTTGGTTTTTATAGAGACAAAAAAATAGAATAATCAAGGTTCATAAAAGGCAAGATTAATGAGAAAGCATAAATATAAATATGACTGAGGAACAAATTATATAAATAGTGTCAAAACCTTCTGATTTTGTACCTATTCATCATTTAGTGGGATATATAGCTCGTTTTTTCTTCACATCTTTGAAAGGAATGTAACTTTTTTAATTAATTCATTGATAGCTTGCTTCACTTGCTTGTTCCTGAGAGTGTAAATAAATGGATTCAACATTGGTGAAATTGAAGTAATAAGAAGTGAAATTCCTTTATTAATAGCCACTTCATCCTTGGCTGATGGTTTGACATAAATGAAGATGCAACTGCCATATGTAATGGAAACAACGATCATGTGGGAGGAACAAGTGGAAAAGGCTTTTTTCCTTTGCTGGGCAGAAGGGAATCTCAGAATAGTCCGGATGATATAAATGTAGGAGAGAACTACACAAATGAGGGTGATGATAAAGGTCAACACGGCACACGCTATCACCATCTGTTCTATCAACCATGTGTCTGAGCAAGAGATCTTCAAGATAGGAGATGCATCACAACAAAAATGATCAATGATGTTTGAGTCACAGAATTCCAGGCCTAACCCCAGGCTGATTGGTGGGAGAATGATGATGAGAGCTGCCACCCAACTGAAGAGAATGAAGTTCTTGCAGACTCTGCTGTTCATGATGGTCATATAATGCAGTGGTTTACAGATGGCCACATAGCGATCGTAGGACATGGTGGCCAGGAGAAAAAATTCTGTTACTGCAAAGAGGTCTGTAAACAGCAGTTGACTGGCACAAGCATCATAGGTAATGGACTTGTCCCCAGATGATATGCTATATAGGAATCTGGGAACACAGGCAGTTGTGAACGAAATTTCTAAAAAGGAAAAATTTTGGAGGAAAAGATACATGGGTGTTTTAAGCTGAGAGTCAATGAGAGTGAGGGTAATGATTGTTAGATTTCCAGATGCACTCAATATGTAAGAGAGAAACAGAAAAACAAAAAGTAGAACTTGTAGCCTCGTGTCATCTGTCAGTCCCAGCAAGATGAAAGATGTTATTGTTTGATTTCTCATCTTCAAATAGTGTCTCCCATCCAATCTGCTTAAAACAGTAAGGAAGACTTTATAGGAGAAACTTTGGAGTTCTAACTAGCTTCTGACCTCAAGAGAAATAAACTTAAAAGTGATTCCCATATAACTGGTTATTAGAGAAGCAATCAATGTTTTGTCACTTTCTCTTTGTGTCACAAAAATTACCATATCAAATCACATGTTTCATACTGCCACTTCTGATGAATCTTTAATATAGAAGGTGTCACTTCAACTCTGACAAACATCATTGAAAAACATCCCTTTTTCTAAATTGTTTCTGAATCAATAATTCGGCAGTCTCTTAATTTCTTCCCCCTAGACAGATTTTTAGTAGAGAAGTTCCAAAATAAATTACTATGGTTTTGGTTAAGAAAATCCTAACATTATGGGGCCAGTAGATGGCAAAATGGATATATTGCTAGATTCTCATATGGCCAACTTCAGTTCAAGTCCCAGACTTGGCACCTTGAAACTCATGCCAGGCATGTGTACATGACTCCCCCAAATCCCGAGAGGAGTATGGAGGAAAAAGGATTTTTACATGGCCATCCACCTGGGGTTATTTCTGGCTTTTTGTCTCTCTGTCTCACTCTCTCTCTACAACAATCACAGGCACCCTCTAGTAAAAATTTCTCTCAAAAAAAATTCCTACCATTAAAGTTCATATGTGTATTAATTATTATAGTGACAATGAATGATCATCTTGTAGTTGTTGTCCTTCATCTAGGAGATATGTTTAAAACATTTTTCTTGCATATATTTTCTTAAAGACTCATTTAATGTGTTAAGCCCAAAATTTTCAAGGCTTTTGCCATAGAAAATTGTTTAAATGTATATTCAACATTTACTCTTGGCTATATTTTCTTCCACACGTTTACTAGAAAGTCTATGTTATATATTTTGTGCCTCAGAAGATACCTTGTGCTAAAAAGATTCTTTTCTAGCTATCAAATATAAGTATGGAATTGTATTATCTGATTAGTTTCTTTTTATGTTCTTTTAACACTAAAAATTCTATTTTCTAAGTAGCCATTACAGTTTTATATTCACTAGATCTTAAAAGGTAAGTATTTTGTTTGTTTGTTTCTTGCTTGGTTTTTGTTTTTGATTTTGTTTTTCAACTTAACAGAAGGTTGTGTGCTCATGTGAAGAGAAAGTGAGAAAGTACCTCCCATGGGATACGGTCATAACACCATCTCTTCTCTTCCATTTCTCTCTCTTTTTAGGATTCTGGGCATGCACATGCACCTGGCATGATTTTCAAGTTATTGGGTCCAGGACTCTAATCATTCAGCTAGTTATATGGGATCCACCTGCCTTAACCACCATGCTACTAGCTGAACCATTAAAGAGAAGACTTTTAACATTAAAATTCAAAAATTAGGTTCCCTCATTTCTTTTTAAACACATTTTGTAGAGGTGCATTTCCACTTGTGTGTATTTCACAGTGATAGTTTATATTCAGAATTTAGTATAGAGAAATAGGGCATTAGCCATGGTTTATGTTTACAGAGCTGAAGAGACGCGTCTCCGAATTTTTCTGTTTTGGGTCAGCAATGTTTCCGTTGGATATACACTCAGTGACCTCTGTTAACATCAGATTTAATAAAACTAAGCCATTTATTTTTTTCTTTCCTTTTTTTTTGGTACACGATTCTGTTTATTATGACTTTTGGAAGACTGAACTCAAGTTAGTTTACGAATGGACAAATGAGATGCATAAAGGTGAATTAATTTTCTTCTCACAATTGGGTAGCAAAAGAAAATTCCTGGCAACCTTTCACTTTACACATCCTTTAAAATTCCTGTCATTTTATAATTGTCTCCACTTACCTATTTCCCAGTGAGATAACTCATCTGATTCTAGGACCATGTCAATGACCCTGGCCAAATCATCATTAGCTTCCTACTTGCTTCACTTGTTAAACACTACTCAGTCTTCATTTATCTCAGTTTCACTGCTGGAAGTGAGACTTTGAACAGCTAACTTCCTGAATGTCTTTATAGATTAACTTCCACTATCTTACATTTTGCTGAATTTTTACTTACCACTGTTCTTTCCTGTTCTCCTTCATGGCTCTGATTCCTTTTTTAATCTGTGTGGTTGATGATACACCTGCAAGCGATACTTTTTTTTATTCCTTCACTCAGCTCTCAATCTTTAGGAAGGTCTTAAATAAGGTGACTTAAAATAGGCTGATGGTTCTCAATTTATATCTTTAGGGAAAGTACATAGTATAGTTTTCTGACTTAATTCACTTACTCTTGGACATCTAGATAAGACTCAGGCTCTGAATAAAGATTTTTCCTTTTTCCTTTCCTCAAATAATTTGCTTAATTTCTTTATTTTGTGCTTTTTATGTGCAAAATTCAGATAAAAATAGTATGTATAATTTCCGTTATACAGGTCAAGTTCAGGTAATGCACATAAGATACTATAACTGTGTCTGGAACATGGCAAAAACTCTTCATATTTACTATATTAAAATTTTCTTTTTTAAAGGAATTATTTTAACTTCATTTATTTATTTATTCTAATCTGACCAGAGAGGGACTGAGAGAGAAGGAAAGTGAGAAAGAAAGCTTCCAAGTCCAGGACTCAAACCAGTCAGTCATGTGGGAGTCCAGCGCCGTTCACCACCACACCACCTGCTGGCCCCGACTATATTGAAATTTCACTTTATTTTATAAAAACTATTGAGATTCTTTTAGAGGTTCACCTTTCAGGATTTTTTTTTTTTTTTGAGAGGTTTTTTGCTATAGGGCATGTGCGCTCACCAGACAGAGAGAGACAGAGAGATAGAAAGCAAGAAGTCACCCCCCAGGGGGGATGGCCATGCCGCAATCCCTTCTCCTCCGTTCTCCTCCTGGGATCTTGGGCACACACACATATGCACCCGGCGTGAGTTTAAGCCACCGGATCCGGGCCGCAAACCAGGGTCGACTACGTGGGAGTCCAGCGACATAGCCATTACGCTAACTGCTGGTCCCTTCCAGAAGTTTAACTATAGCATTCATTATTGTAAGTTTTCCCTCTGATTAGTTCTAAATCTCTATAAGAAAATTTTTACTTCCTTTTTCTGCAGCCATTTTTCAGTTAATCTTCAGGTCTTGTCATTTCTGTATCTTTATATCTTGCTAATGTTTTTTCTTTCTCACAAAACTAATTTTACACTGGGTATCTTTATCTCACAGCTGAAATATTGCAAAAGTATATTAATATTTGCTTAACATCTTTGGTTCCCCTATTCAGTCTTTAAAATCGAAGTAATTAGAATCATTTCTCTAAAACTCAAGTATGATTAATTCTGTTCATATGTATTATAAAAACAGTTTTGATCTGTCTTTTCCTCATATTAAGATTTTTTATATAATTATTATCCTTTGATCTATGGCTTTAAATAATTATTTAAAGTATAATCTAATATAAACTAATTCTTTAAATTATTTTATATGCAATTGTATTATTTAAATATAATCTATGTTTTTAAATGACTATTGTCCTTTGATCAACATTTTATAAGAATTAATAACCAAAGCATATGCACGTACATTTGAGGATTTTTTAATTAATTAATTTATATATTTATTTAGGAGTTTTTGCTATAGGGCACGTGCACTCATTAGAAATACAGAAAGAGACAGAAAGTGAGAAATCACCCCTCAGAGGGGATGGCCACACAGCAGTCCCTTCTCCTCCATTCTCCTCTCCGGATCTTGGGCACACATGCACATGCATCTTGTGTGAGCTTAAGCCCCAGGTCCGGGACTCGAACCGCGTTCGACTACATGGGAGTCCAGCGACATAGCCATTACACTAACTGCAGGTCCCTCATTAATTTATTTTTAATTAGATCAGAGAAAGACAGACAAAGCAAGCTACCAGGTCTGGGACTTGAACCATGGTTGGCAATGTGGGAGTATCCAGCACCTTCACAACACCACCTGCTCGCCCCTGAGAATATATTTTCTATAAATTATGCAAGTATATTTTTAATTATCCTGCTTTCCATTCTTACAAAGAATTTCCTTGTAACCCATGATTAACCTCTCATTTATGCAGAAGTTCATTCATTTTAACAATAGTGATGAGAATGACCACATTTATGGATTTTGAGTTTCAAATGCTTCAAGCTCTGAGATGAATGGAATATTTTCAGCAATAAATATTTTTATTCAGGGGAATGAGTAAGAATATGGTTTCTCATCCTTAGATCATTGATGAAATTATTTAATGGAGGATAAAAGAGTTAGTGAATGACGTAAAGTTCAGCGACTAAATGAGGTGTCCATGACTAGGGCCCTCTATCATTTTCCACTGATGTGGAGCCAGAATAGAAGAAGGGAAGAAAATGTAATTGATTTCTGTGGTTTCTTCTCCTCGTAGAGATCTAAGGAGAATAACCTTTTTAATCAAAGTTAAGAACACCTAGTTTATGAAATTATTGTGAGACCTGACTGAGATAATGCATGCACAGTGCCTTTAAAATTTTAAGTTAAAGCCACTCCCTCTATATCTTTCTCATCTTCATTTTCATCCTCCTCATCTCCTCATCTTCACTTTGCTCTATAAATTGTCCAGTATTTATGCATTAGCATAAACGTATGAGGCCTCTAAACACATAGCCATTGTGTCTATTTTTTTTTTCTGGAGTTCTTTATAAACCTTGAGAATTATGGTGCCTCTGATAACCTGTTCAATGTCTTGCTGGTAAACTATTAAGAGCAGAGTTTATAGACTACAACTTTCAATATGAGGCAGCAGGTTTTCCACACTCTTCTCTCAACTATCATTAATTACTTTATAATATGGGCATTATTTCCTTTTTAAATAGTCAGCTTTGCAAACAAAGCATTCTATATTCCTCCATTTCACGCTAGAAAAGGATTTCCCATGAAACATGTAATTAGGTTATTATGTAATAATTTCACTTATTTCTTGTCAACTACACCACAGAAAAAACTGAAGGTGTGTTCTCAGGTTTGTAAACTGAGGCATGTTGTTTCTTACTGACAGTAACAGAAGCGGGATTATATTACTGTATGTAGGAAATTATCTATGGTTTATATGCATAGGTAGAAAAGGAAGACTTATCCAGGCTCAGGAGGATAAATAATTAGCTGGTAATCTGCACCCTCTTTGAAAAGATAATGTAGGACTTGACACTTCTGAACTAAATTGAGAAACTTCATTTTAGTTTTTAGTTTTTGCTATAGGGGACATGTGCTCTCCAGAGAAAGGGAGAGAGATGGAGAGAAACCGAGAGAGAGAGACAGAAAGAGACCAGACAAAAATCATCTCAGGGGGATGGGTATGGCCATGCTGCAATCCCTTTTTTTCTATTCTCCACTCAGGACTTTGGTTACATACACACACATTCAAGCTGCCAGTCAGGGACTTGAATCATGCAACTGGCCTTGTAGAATATAGTTCCCTTACTTCCACACCACCTGCTGGCCCAAATTAAGAAACTTAAGGTCTCAGCTCTTGACCTGGGCATCCAAACTCAGAGAGTGTCCCAGTTTCCAAAATTCATTTCCATTTCTAATCACTAATACTTATTTTCTATAATATCCAAATATTAAATGAATGTATGAGAAAGTTAATTTACTTGCATTTTCAATATAGCATATTTCAAGGACTATTTAAATTTATAATTATCTCATTGATTTCCAATAACATTGCAGATAATTCAACATTCTAATTCACCATATTATAATTATACCTACATATAAATATCTATGTATTGGTGAGCATAATAGTGTGGGGCAGACCACTTATGTTTACTCCTCAAATTATTTATTTTCTCTGAACACTCATAAATTCATTCGAATCACATTTCTTGAAAACCGTAATGTGACTGGTACTGATATTCGATGAGAAAAGAGAGTGAAACCAATAGACCCATCCCTTTAATAATGCATGTAATGAATACTTCCAGAGTCAAATCCCTCCCATTTAATTTTCATAGAACAAAATAACAACCAAAATAATGATTTTCTTTGTAGAGATATCCCTACTAATTTTTTTTCACTGATTTTTTTTAAATGAGTATGATATTTTATAAAGACCAAAGAAAGAGAATTTTGGATGAAGTAAATTAACAAACAAGTGCATACTCACACGTATTGATGACGTTCACAGCTTCAGTTGCAGGGGTATCACCCTGACACTCACAAACATGAACGTGAAGTATAATGGGGTCAGATATGGCATGAATTTTCCTCTCATGAAGACTTGCATATCACAGGCACTTTTTTGTTTTGTGTTTTTGCAATCAATAGTGCTCTCTAAATTGTCAACAAACTCATTAAAGATCCTACTCCACTTCAAATCTAGAAAACAAAATCTTATAACTCAAAGTTGAAATAAAGGGACATTTATTTTAAGTATCTATGAACTGTAAAGTGATTAATTTACAGTAAAGTAAAATATTTTGAGAAGATTCAAAAGCGAGATTCCTGATTTCTGTGGGCAAAGATGGATTTTCACAATGTGAAAAAAAAGATGAGTGTTTTATTACTTCAGTCTCTTGTGGATATGCTGGGGCCAGCTCTGAAGATAAATAAAAGTCCTTTGTGACCAAAGTTCAAACGTGGCTAATGAATTTAATATTAAACCAATTTTGGCAAGATACCTAACAGTTAGCAGTGGGAACAGTGTCCTCAGAGACAATAATGAATTTGATTAGACACAGTCCAAGTATGAAGCAATATTTTCCTGATGAAAAGGCAATTCTGGCTCCAACTCATAGGTAGCAAAATATTAACAAAGAAAAATTGCTTTATGTCTGTATTTTTAGTGGAAAAATATGTAAATATACTTGAAAGTAGTCCATTTTCTCAGTCAAAAATTACAAATAACTTTCCATGTTAAAAATATAGATACACACCATTCTTTTTCTCCATTAGATCCTTTATGGAAAACTCATTATTTAACTCATAAAGCTCCTCGAAATTTAATTATTTTAAAATTATATAGCCAAAGTCCTCCAATAATTATTTCATGTAAATATCATGTTTTTCTTTAATATAATAAGCATTGGAATTTCTAAAGCTAAAGGAGGAGTAAGACAAATTTGAAGTATATTACCTCATTTAGCTTATAGTGTTTAGTACCACATTACATTCACAAAAGTATATAGACCTCTAATTCATCATTGTTGGGGTAGTCGGATATGAAGGGACCCCACCTTTATTCCTTGCTTGAGTCCTAAGTCAACTAGACAGAGAAAATACACAAATAAATTGGAGATTAAAATATTAGTTTTATCATAGATAGAACTAGTGAAATCATGACTTTGGATATCAAAATTTTTTTAAAAATCTGAGTCATATCTACTGGAGAGGGAGTGCTAGAGATCCAACTCTACCCAACCAACCAAGACAGACCCCCCCCCTTTTTTATTGGATTATTCATATCATTTTATTTATTAGTATTTTCTTTAATTTGCTATAGAGCAGGTGTGCTTGCCAGACACAGAAAGAGAGAGAGAAAGGAAAATTAGAAAACAAGTTGCCAGGTCTGGGACTTGAATCAATGTCAGCCATTTGGAAGTCCTGCACCTTAAGAATCAGGCCACCTGTTGACCCTGAGACAGAACTGCTGGGAGCCGTACCCCAGCCGGGGTGGGTGCACAGGAAGGCGATGGGGGTGAACAGGAATCAGACTAAGACCTCATGCCCTTTAGCATGTTCTTAGCCTGCTACAGCCAGAGTAAACTCCGGACTGCAGCTCTGATGGCCAGAAGTCATGCATATTTATTATGGAAGAAGTTTTACAGGGGTAGGATGGAAGAGGGGAAATAAGTGAAGGATTTTACTCCAAAAGGTAAGGCATTCAAAGTATAGGAACAATAATCATAAAACATGACATCTGTTTTGTTTAGGTATAAACAGTCATAATTTTTAGAACGAGGAAGTCCATTTTTCGGGTGCATCTTCTTCTTTGATCTTGATTACCAGGGAGGGTCTTTGGATGAGAGGGTTTCTAGGAATTTTCAGTCTCAGACTAGTTTGATTACTTTAGTCCCAGATTGGCTTGAGAATTTTGAGCCTCAGGTCAGCTTTTGAGAACTTCAGCTTCAGGCTAGGGTGACAGTGATTACAAGAGCCTAGAAATAAATCCTGTCTGGTTTAGTAAAGACAAGGTTAGTATATACTAAAGTGAAATACCTATGTTATCTTTGGGGTAGTCTACAAGTAAGAGGGTGAGTCTATATAGGAAAGGAATGTGGCCTTGTGAGTAGGTAAAGGTTACTGTGTACTTGGGACCCTCTACATGCTGGTCTTTGGGGTAACAGCATCTCGTGGATGAGTCCCTGAGTCCCTCCTGGCTACTGAGATACTTTGCCCATTAGTAGCTTTAACCTAGACCTTTTTAATGCTTATCTATGTAATCTCCAGTAGGAGAAGTGAATGTAGCATTCTTTATTGACATTTTCCAGGAGGGTGGGATGAGTCTAATGGGAGTAACCCCTGTTCGCAGCCTTTGTGGATCCGCACTCTTTCAGGATTATTGTAAAAGTTATAGTAGGGCTGGGGGGTGCCTTTATGGGGTACCAGGGTATGGCAATAAGGCCCATGGCAGAGAAATTGAGTGCAGGCCAGTACAGTAACACAATAGAGGTGAGGTCCAGAATTCGTAAAACTGTTGACCTTGCAAACAGTTCTCAGCCGAGTCCTTGCTCTTGGCACGAGGGGCAGTTCTTTCATACTCAGCTTGTGTTAACTGCATGGTCCCAGCACAGAACACTTTACATTATGGTTTTGAACCGTCTTATAGTACAGCCATTTGCAAAAAGGACATATGAAAGAGAACAGGGAATAGGGTGATCTATTATAATATACCCATACCCTTTTTAAAAATTAACCTGCTAGATATGTCACTTTTCAACTCCAAGGAAAGGTTAGGAAGTAGGGAGACTAGGTGAACTGCAAAAATTCAACAAGAAATATCTGAGACAGCCCGTGGTATGGTGATTAGAGTGGTTGAATCTATTATGCCTAACTGCATAGTTCAAGTACTGGATCCCATAGACTGAGAAACATACCAGGTGCTGGCGCATACTCAATATCCTGAGAGGAGAATAGAGAGGGGATGGCAACATTGTCATCCCCCTCAAGGTGTTTTCTCACTTTCTTTTTCTCCCCCACCCCTCTGGTGAGCACACGCACACACGACCTATAACAAACTGAAAACAAAAACAAAAATGAAACCCACAAAACACCTAAATCTTATAAATGCAGGAGAATTAATACCTGTTTTTACAATGCCATTAATTAAGAGTCTTACAAAAACTATTTATACAGGAAAATGCTTATTTCACGTTGCAGATTACTGTTTGTTTTGATTCCAGACACCAGGAAATTACATATTAACTTTCAAAATTCTGGTCAGTAAAAAAGATAATCTCAAAAATTATACTTTTATGGTTGAAGGAAGTTACCAGTTTAGTAACTATTAGAAAATTTATTTCATCAGTGTTTTGATTACATAATCTTTATTCTTTTAATTCTCCTTCAGAACAGCTTTTCTGTAGCATTGATTTCACAGCTAAACTAGTTAAACTATTCTGTATATATTAATTCAAAAATGGTATGTAATGGTTTAACTTTTTGAATATTATGCCTTAATAGAATGCACTTCCACATGGAAAGAAATATAAAGAATAATATGTCTTTCTTTCTAATATTTGCTAGGATATTTTCTCTTAACTAAATTGGCTTAATATTACACCAATTGTTATAAAAGCATACAGTTATACCTCTTAAGGAAGATTAGCTCTAAGATAGAACTACTTCCACCTTCCTATTTCTGTTTTCCTCATTGCCATTTATTATTTTTATTGACATAACAGTATCATACATATCTGCCGGGTACAATGGGAATTTTCAGGACAACCATATAATATGTATTGATAAAATCAGGGCAGTTGGTATACTCATTTCAACCGTTTGTCCTTACTTTATGTTGGCAACATTCAAAAATCTTCCTTTGTAGAAAATCCAAGTACTTGTTAGGAACTATATTGACCCTGCTGCATTTTATAAAAATAGAAATTACTGGGGCTAGCAGATGATGTAACAGTTGTGTTGCTGGATTCCCAAGTAGTTGACCACCGTTGAAGTCCTGGACCCTGCGGCTTAAATTCATATTGGATTTTTTGGTGTGTGGGTGCCCAAGATTCCAAGAGGAGAATGAAGGAAACAGAATTGCAGTGCAGCCATACCCCTTGGAGGGTGATTTTTCGTTTTCTATCTCTCTGTGTCTCTGGCGAGCACATATGCCCTATAGCAAAAATCTCACAAAAATAAAAAAATAATGACTATGTCGCTGAACTCTCATGTAGTTGACCGTGGTTCGAGTCCTGGACCCGGTGGCTTAAACTGACACTGGGCACATGTGCATGCTTGCCCAATATCCCGAGGAGAATAGAGGAGAAGGGAATACAGCATGGCCATTCCCCCTGGGGGGGATTTCTCACTTACTGTCTCTCTGTCTCTCTCTGTCTTTCTGGAGAGCACACGGACCCTATATCAAAAAAAAAAAAAAAAAAAAAAAAAAAAAAAAAAACTCCCCAAAAAAAAACTTTCTAAAATGAGACCAGCAAGTGGTGTGTGGCTTGAGACGTCTACATTCCACATGACTCACTCCACTGTTCAAGTACCAGATCTTGTGCTTGAAAAGCCCTCAGGGCACGTGTCCATGCGTGCCCAGGATCCCGGGAGGAGAACGAAGGAGAGGGGATTGTGGCTTGGCTGTCCTCCTCTGGGGAGTGATTTCTCACTCTCACTCTCTGTTCCTCTGGCAAACACACGTGCTTTTTGGCAAAAATCTACATCCCCTTCAAGAATTCTAAAGTGGTTATGAGCCTAACATATTTATTATTCTCCTCTTTTCTTCTTTATTCTAGTATACAGGAAATTTGCTAGGAAAAAAAATCTTTGCAGCAATTATCATACAAAATTATAGTTTTTCAAAAATATTTGTTGTGTTTTTAAAAATTTTATCTCTATTTAAACCATAAAAGTTTTTTTAATCTATATAGGAAATGTGTATTTAGATTTTCTGACTTTTTTTTTTTCACTCTCTGTCTTTCATTACTAATGGTCTATTTCTTAGTTGTAAAGAATACTTTGTTACTTTTTCTTTACTGTAGGTGTAATGGTGAAAATTTTATATGTTTTGCTGAATTTCTCTGTTTTACTCTTAATATAGAATATATTGATGCATAACACCTCTACAAAGGCACAAAATTAAATTTTACTCACTAATTAATTCTTAATACTCATATCCACACAAGAGAATATACACTGGGAACCAGCAGTGAGCGTAATGTCTATGTCGCTGGACTCCCACATAGTCGACCGTGGTTCACATCCCGGACCCGGTGGCTTAAAACTCACTCCAGGCGTGTGTGTGTGCGTGCCCAAGATCCCGAGAGGAGAATGGAGGAGAAGGGATTGCGGCGTGACCATCCCCCCTGGGGGGTGATTTCTCACTTTCTGTCTCTATGTCTCTCTCTCTCTGTCTGTCTGGCGAGCGCATGCGCCCTATAGCGAAAACCTCTTAAAAAAATATATATATACACTGAGTATTTGTATCTATTTTTTGGTCCAATATTGTTTGCATTTGTAATAAACTGAAACTTATGGTATGTAACATTTTCTTCTTTTTCAGTATTATATAACATCCCAGTATATAGATATGTCAGATTTTATCTGTTCAATTGTTAACACACATCAAGTGTACCAAGTTTTCCTTAATTCCAATGGTACTGGTAATAATACCTTATACTTTTTTTAGTAACTGTATGTATTTTGAGTAGTACTGTGTCTAAGATAAAAATTTCTAGCTGTATTTTAGATTACTTTTTTGAGAGGTTTTTGCTATAGGGCACGTGCGCTCACCAGAAAGACAGACAGAGACAGACAGAAAGTGAGAACTCATTCTCTGCGGGGCATGGCCACGTTGTAATCCCTTCTCCTCCATTCTCCTCTCGTGATCTTGGGCACGCATGCACACGCACCGGGTGTGAGTTTAAGCCTCCGGGTCACGGGACTCAAACTGTGGTCGACTACATGGGAGTCCAGTGACACAGCCATTATGCCAACTACTGATCCCATCCATATGTTAGATTTTATAAAATTAGTGTACCAATTTACACTCTCCTGGAGAGCGTGTGAGAATTCCATTTTCTCCGTCTCTCAGGAGTACTCCTTGTGTATGTGTATTTGTAGTCACATCTCATTTTCATATGCTCAACTATCATTCAGATATCCCTTAGGCAATTTTTTAAATTATTCTCATTTTTTAACTTTTAAAATAAATTTTACTGTGGTATAATTTAAATGCAATAAAATGTCCCTATTTTTGGTGTGAAGTAAGTTCAAGGAAATTTAAAAAAAAAAAAAAAAAAAAACAATATAGCCACTGAGTAATAACTACCCCACAAGAGATAGAACATCTCTTCTCTATCATTCCAGAATGTTCTCTCATAATGTTTATTTGGGGGTAGGGGTGAGGGAGAGGTTTTTTCTATAGGGAGCCTGCATTCACCAGAAAGACAGAGAGATAGAAAGCAAGAAATCCCCCCCCCCCCAGGGGTGATGGCCACGCTGCAACCCCTTCTCCTCTAGTCTCCTCTTAGGATCTTGGGCAAGCATGCACACATGCCTGGTGTGAGTTTAAGCCACTGGGTCCGGGACACAAACCACAGTCGACTATATGGGAGTCCAGAAACATAGCCATTACTCCAACTGCTAATCTCAAATGTTTTATAGTCACTTTGACCCCATGCCATTACCAATTAGCTCTCTGTTATTCTAGATTTGTTTTCTTGTTGTAGAACTTCAAATATATGAAATTCGGCATGCTCTATTTTGTGTCTTTCACTTGGTAAGATATTTTTTGAAATTGTTCCATTTTGTTTGTATTAGTAGTTTATTGTTGTTGGGTAGTAGTCCATTATATGTATAAATCAACGTATTTATTTATTTATTTATTTATTTATTTGGTACAGGACACATGTGCTTGCCAGAAGGAGAGTGAGACAGAGTTATAGAGTGGGAAAATGAGAAAGCACTTTTCTATAATTTTATGTATTTTGTGTTACAATTCTTAAATTTAATTCCTGTGCAAACAAAATGATTTTTCTAGCATGAATGCAATGCACATCCATCAAGTCAAAGGCATTACCATATACCTCTTCATCAATAGATAATTTTTCATTCATGTGTCAGTTAAACATTTTTTCCCCATCCCCTCCCTGCCAACCCCTGTTACCCACACTCTCCTATACTGTGTCTAGTATCTACAGTTACCCTCTTTCAGTTTCTGTTATAGAGTGTGGACATTTTAATATCCTTTTTCTTTTTATATGACCTGAGTTTAAAGTAAATTTCATTTTTATTTAATATAAAAAGACCATTTTGGGGACCAGCAGTTGATATAATGGCTATTTTGCTGGACTCCATGTAGTCAACTGCGGTTCGAGTCCCAAACACAGTGGCTTAAACTCATATCGGGCGTGTGTGTGTGTGTGCATGTCCAAGATCCTGAGAGGAGAATGGAGGAGAAGGGATGTGGCGTGGCCATCCCCCTTGGCGAGTGGTTTCTCGCTTTCTGTCTCTCTCTCTCTCTCTCTCTCTCTCTCTCTCTGTCGCTCTCTGTCTTTCTGGCAAACGCACACATCCTATAGCAAAAACCTATCAAAAAAAAAAAAAAGCCTAGAGCAAAAACCTATCAAAAAAAAAAAAAGAAGAAGAAGAAGATGGTTTTGAAGGCTATAGAAAGAAAATACAAGAGTCAACCCCCTGAATATTTTCTGTTTGCTAATCCTGTAGCTTGGCTAGGCACAAATCCTGAATTCTCAACATAAACTGGATGGCAGATTAACCAAATCACTCATTACCGTATAAGAATTTCTAAGTACCTTCCTTCTTACTCTGGTTTGGACAATTACAATATTTAGACTGGTCATTTCTTGGTGGCACTCTTCATAGGTATTTTTTCATGAGTATACATTTTTTTATTTGCTCCCTGTGACAAAACACATAAATTGGAGTAACAAATCCATACTTATAAACACATACGTCTTATAAATTGTTGGCTGGGTTCCCATAACTAGTGGAGTTAACCTTTCTCAGTTTGGTCCAGAGGTCTGTAATGAAATGAGGGCACTGCATCTATATCTTTATGATTCCATTATTTGTATGCTCTACTTTTTTTTTTTTAAGAAATTTTTGCCTTAGGGTGTGTGTGCTCAAAAGGATGGGGTGGGGGGATAGACAGAGACAGTGAGAGAGAAAATGATAAATCACCCCAGGGGGGATTGTCATGCTATAATCCCTTCTACTCCATTACTCCTCCATGAATCTTGGGCATTCACACAAATGTGCAGGGCATAATTTTCAAGTCACAAGTTACTGTGTCTGGAACTGTAACCACAATTGGTCTGTGGGAGTCTAGAGACATAACCAATACACCATCTGCTGTCTGTATGTATACCCTAATCCATTTTTCTTTTTTTTCAGACTGATTTTTGGTATAGGATTCATGTGCTTTTTTGAGTGACAGAAAGCAAGAAGTTAATTCCCCTGAAGAAATAATGGTCACACCACAATCTCTTCTCCTCCATCGTCCTCTGTAGATTTTTTTGGGGGGAGGCGGGGCACATGCACACATACCCAGAGTGAGTTTCAAGCTTCCGGTTCCTGGATTAGAACCACAGTCAGCCAGGTGGGAGTCCAGCAACATAACCATTACACCAACTGTTGGTCCCTATGCTCTAGTCTTATCTGTGTGCTTAATTGGTGTTCCGGTAATTCATTTGCTGGTAAGAACAATAATTATAGCAGTTTCAGGCACAACTTTCTGTACCATATCAAGGTAAAAATGTACAACTAGTTTATTAGATTTCCAGAAAAAGATTTCATTAATTCCAATTGCCCTGACTTAGATGACAATCCTGAACTAACTGTGTGAATTGAATAACAGAAGATGATAATGGACTTAGTTTGAGGCCCACCAATGAAATTAGGAATGGAGACAATTTTCCTAAAAAATTCAATACATTAATGTACTGAGTGTTTCAGCTCTTTCCTAGAAAACGAAAGGAGGGTGAACCAAAGCAATAGGCATATCTCAAATATTACTCTTTGGGTACAATTAAATAGTCTTAAAGAACAAATGATTGCTCCTCACTTAAGATTGCTCACTCTTTTTCCAAGATGACAGGTATGTAGTGCACAGTAGGTGTCTGTTCATTTCATTTATTCTTACTATGTCAATAATCCATTTATCTATGTAATCTTTCATGTAGGTAATCCTTCATTCATTCATCAAACACGAACTCAGTTCTTACTCTGTGCCATAACTATAGCACTTCAGGGTCAGGGTACAGGAAAGAAGTGGTTGAAATATGCACTGTCTACCTTCACACATTTCTGATCAACATTAAATTGTATTTTTTTAAAAATGGTTTAATGACATATATGCATCCTGCAAATGTTTTCAAATGGTGCATGTTTTTACAGATAACATGTACTTTGGATAAGCGTCAACTCTATTGTAAGCAAATGAAAACAAACTAGTTAAATTGCTAACACGAATTATAATAAAACTTAGTTTGTGCAAACGTGCTATGTGATATTATATTGTCAGTTTATAATTAATGGTGAAATTGTGCATCATTTCCTACTGAAATATCTTATTTTCTTTTCATTTTTATAACAAAATAAGTGCTTTTTATTGATTCATAGAAAATTCTTATATATTTGTGGTGTTAATCCTTTCATGTTAACTGTTCCAAAATGCCATTTTTTGATTTTATATTTCCACTTTGATGCTTTTCTTTACATTTTCTTATTTTGTCACAGAAAATTCAAAGTTTATTAGATCTGTCTTTTTTTTAATGGGGGAGGAATTTTGGGTTTTGCTTATGAATGACTTTTCATAACAATAGGTTATGAATGATTAAAAACTACATACTTTGTCTTTCATAGGATATTGTTCAATAATTAGTTTCTTGGTAAATGAATTCATTTTAATTGTTATTGAAAATAACAATTAAATGACTATGAGGTCAATGCGATTGCTCTACAGGCCAAAGCATCACAAAGTTAGCTGTAGGCTTTATGAATGTGAAGTAGGTATGTATCTTGTGAACTGATATGTCAACTTAGATTACTTCTTTAAGAAAAATGTAATTTTTTTGAGTGAGTCATTAAAGGCTTGTTTAACTTGCTTGTTTCTCAGAGTATATATGAAAGGATTCAACATGGGCGATATGGAAGAAACAAGCACGGACACACCTTTATTAATTTTTACCTCGTCTTTTGCTGATGGTTTGATATAGATGAAGATGCAGCTGCTGTAGGTGATGGAAACAACAATCAGGTGTGAGGAGCAGGTGGAAAAGGCTTTTATCCTTTGCTGAGAAGAGAATTTTAGAATTGTCCTGATGATATGTATATAGGAGAGAACCACACATACAAAAGTGATGATGAAGATTAACACAGCACAGGCTATAACCATTTGTTCAATTAGCCACGTATCTGAGCAGGATATTTTCAGGATAGGAGTTACATCACAGCCAAAATGGTCAATGACATTAGAGTTGCAGAATTCCAGAGTAAAAACTAAACTTACTGGTGGGAGGATAATCACAAATGTAGCAACCCAACAACAGATAATCATTGTTTTGCATACCCTGTTGCTCATAATCGTCATGTAGTGCAAGGGTTTGCATATGGCCACATAACGGTCATATGACATAGCTGCCAGAAGAAAGAATTCAGTTACCCCAAAAAGATATGTAAAAAATAATTGAACAGCACATGCATTATAGGAAATCGTTCTGTCCCCAGTTGATATACTATATAGGAATCTTGGAATAGATGCAGTCGTAAATGAGATTTCTAAGAAAGAGAAATTTTGGAGGAAAAAATACATGGGAGTTTTAAGGTGAAGATCCACCATGGTGAGGAAAATGATCATCAGATTTCCAGTTACACTCAACGTATAGGTGGTAAGTAGAAAAATAAAAAGCAAAACCTGAAGCTGAGGATCTTCAGTCAGTCCCAGAATAATGAATGTTGTTATCACTGTGTGGTTTCTCATTATTGACATCTGGATTTTACCAGACCTATATATAAATGTCAGAGGTTAAAACAGCAGAATCCCATGACAAAAGCAGCTAACATGAATATTCTCTTGCATATTAGACTCACTAATATCCATGGCTTTTACATGTTGATCTGAAGATCACGGCGAGAATATATCTGTATATTTTATACTTACTTGATATTCTCTGATCTACTTATACAGAATAGCCAAATAAGATAAGGTCATAATTATTAGTGACTGAATTAAAGCATGAATTTTTCTTTATTATTCTCCTAAAGTAATTAATTTAATTAATTAATAAGGAAAAAATAATTTATAATTAAACATTTTAACTCCTACCTTGGACTTTGTGTTTTTTATTACATTTATTTTCTGTTTTGAAATTTTAGCTTACTTCTATTTACTTTTATTTATTTATTTATTTATTTTGGAGTGTTTTCTGGTCTTAGAGTACATGCATTTGCCAGAGAGAGAAAGAGACAGAGACAGTGAGAGGAAAATTGAGAAGTCACCCCCAAGGGGATGGTAACACCACAGTCTCTTCACGTCCATTTTCCTGTTGAGATCTTGGGCATGCATGAACACACACGTGCTGGGGGTGAATTTGAATCTTGAATCCGGAATTGAACTGTGACTGTCCATGTGAGAGTTCAACAATGTAACCACTACACCCTCTGCTCTCCCCAATTTTACCTTAATTTTATGTTGCCAAGTGCTTTTCTTGAACTCATGAGCTAAATTTTTAAAAATCGCTTTAGACTCATTTCTTTTTTTTAAAGTTCGAGAGTTCTTGAAATTCAAAAACAAAATCTTAAATGAGGACCCAAAGAAAGCATTTACATTCCCTCTGAGATACAAATTAATTTGCTTTATAATTGTTTTTTAATTATTGGTTATTCATTATAAGAGCATAACATGTTTTTACCCTAGGCCATTCATGTTTTTAGTGCTAAATGTCTCTTTTAAGATTTATCATCTATATTTAATATCTACTCCTTGGCTGACACTGTATGTTACAATCTGATTACTTTTTTTTTAGTCATCATGTGAGGCAGGTTTGAGTATAACATATGAACCACTGATGAATATAAAACTATACTCCTATGCTTTGTTAGCTATTGAGAATGGAACGCATTTATACAATATATCATGGAGGAAAAAGTCAAGACAAAAGTGGCTGAATAACCTCACTATGATACAGATCCCCTCCTTTCTCATTTCCTTCATGCCCGCATGCTTTCTGTGTCTACACATGCATTCATTTCTCAGTACATTACCAACTTTAAACCTCATCGGCTTTAAATAGTGCTCCATGCTGTATCTTCCTATGACTCAATTCAAAAATAATCATAATAATACAAACATTTATAAATCTCTTGCCATGCTTCAAGAATTGTTCTGAATATATCACATATAAGTATAATAGAATCCTTACCAGAACCTATGACGTAGGAAAAAATAGCACCCTTATTTTGAAAATGGAGAAGCTGAGGCACCGATTGGTAAGACATATGCCCACTGTTTCCTGGATAATAAGTGGCTGGACAGACTCCGGAGTCCAGGTCTTAATCACTGCACTCAAATGCATTGGTGCGCATTTATCTGAATGTGTTAGTTTCATGACGACAGTGCGCCTACTGACAAAAAAGGTAGAATTATTATACACTTTATTGTATAAACCAAGATTCTTCAGAAGGAAAGGCAGTATTAGCAATTATGCTAATACAGTTGTTGTAAACTGGACTGCTGAAGGCAGAATCTGAAGGTGTGCCACTCTACATGCAATCACTTACTCAAGTCATGTATCATGTCAGGGTCACTGGGGATTGAAGATTGCCAAAGTGAGCTGGCTAATTTTCCTTACAGGATTTGTCTTATTATTTATCTCTTTTAGTGTATTGATTCCTCAATGTTTGCTCAATCTTATTTTCAGCAAAATATTAAGACTAAAGTTTTGGCACTCCGTTATTTTGCGTTAAGATCAACAGCTAAGTGAGAGTTACTTGTTTTATGTATTTCCAACTACATGGATAGATATTCAAAAGCAATGTTTACAGAAGCTCAAATTTTCTTACCTTTACTAAGTGTAAAAGTGATCTCCCAAGAATAGGTCATATATAAAATTGTTTTAGATTATCTGCATGTAATATCAGATTTTGAATGCATGTAACAAGAACTTTAAAGTATGTCCTTCTCTCTTTGTCTAATCAAGAGAGTTTTCTCTCCTCCGATATACTGAGTGAAGTCTTCATGGCAGAGGGATGCTATCCTAGGGCAGGGGTGCTAATCTAGGTTTAAGGTAGATAAAATTGATAGGAAGCTAATTATCCTCTTGACCAGTGCATTATCATCAGAGGATGACTCTGGCTAACACAGAGAAACTCTGTCTTGGTTTTCTTTTTCTCACAATCTAATTCACCACCCAATATTTCTCTTGGTATGGGATTCTGCTCTGCTGAGATGTTAAAACTCTGCTGAGATATTAAAACCACTTTTCATCTTCAATCATCAATATTTTACATTATCTGAACCAAGTCTTTCATAAATATTAAACATTTAGTAATCCAATCATATTTATAGTGAAAAATCATGCTTTGAATGTTTAATTTCCAACTTATTTTAAAATTTCCAGAAATCAGAAATGAACAGTAAATTTGCAGTCAATAGGTCAATCTGTTGTCATTGTGTATGTGTGTACACTTGAATTCTTTTTTGTGTAATAGGTATGTTGGTGGAGAATTTTATTTCTGAATATTCCTCAATCAGAACTGGTAATGTTTCCTAGGGTCATCATTCTGGAAAAACTATATTTCTTGTATGATTGTAGGATCTTTCTATTACACACTAACATTAGTGTTCAATACAATGACTATTTAAATCTAAAATTTTTGGAAAAGGGGGACATATCATTACATCTCCAACTCACCTCTCCCTTCCTGCTAGTGTACAACTGAAGTAACAAATAAGTTCTACTTACCCTTTAAGCAGTAATAAATCTCATGTCTTCTGTTGGCAATTTACTGATGCTTATAATGAAAAGGAATATTATAGTGGAAACATGTGAATGCTAAGTTATCACAGAGGTGCATACTAATCTGGAAAGTTGTGGAAATGTCCAGAGCCTTCTTTAACAGAGTTTTTCCCAAGAGAGCTCTGCCTTTTCTTTTTTTTAGATTTTTGCTATAGGGCGCGTGCACTCACCAGACAGATAGACAGAAAGTGAGGGATGGCCACGCCGGAATCCCTTCTCCTCTGTTCTCCTCTCGAGATCTTGGGCATGCACGCACACACACCCGGTGTGAGTTTAAGCCACCGGATCCGCGACTCCAACCTTGGTAGACTACATGGGAGTCCAGCGACATAGCCATTATGCTAACTGCTGGTCACCAGCTCTGCCCTTTTAAACCGAGAAGATTTATCCGTGTTCTCCTACTAGCTAAAATAAAGGAATACGTAGTGTAAAGTGCTAGGGCACCACGGGCTATTTGGAGATGAGATAGTTGTTCTGACCTATTGGTCCAGTAAACATATTTTTCACTACATATTATAACTAGGTAATTTATCTATTTCTTCAATAATAGAAGTCAGTAGAGTCAAAAAACAGGAGTCCTTAGAACCCCTGTTTTAAAATTCACTAAGAAATCTCCAATATAATTAGCTTTGTCTATCAACCTTATACAGGCAGCAATAAGAACAAAATTCCCAGAGATGAAAAAATGCAACAATGATATTAGATACACTGAGACGAAACTGGACAATGCAAGCAAAATGATGTTTGTTTTTCTTCCTGTATTGTCTAAAGCAATTAAACTAATATAAAAACACTCTAATTTTTAAAAGTAACTCATGAATATTACAAAAAATATGATAAAAATATGAAACAAATTGGCACATAGGTAGCCACATAAGTAAATCTGAAAAAAAAGTTCTAATCTATTTTAATTTAAGACATTCTAGTCTTTAATTATAATTTTTATTGACTGAGTTTATGTAGTTTTAGTCTCTCTCTCTCTCATAAGTACTAAACTTAATTTGTTTGCATTTCTTCTTTGTAATAAAAATGCTTGCCTTAAGTTTTTATATAAAATATTTTTGCATACAATTGCTTATATACCAGTCCATTCCCATGGAGGAAATTCTTAGTTGTAGGTGGAGAAGTTTGTCCCTTTATATGGCTTTAGAGACATATATTTTCCACCAAATAGTCATGTGTGGCTTAATGATGGGGATACATCCTGAGAAATGTGCCTTTAGGCAATTTCATCTTTGCATGATCATATTATACTCCATAAGGCTCTCAATGAAGTGAACTCATTGACAACTGAAAAGGGCAATTAAAATATTGTTTATGGGGCCAGCAGTTAGTGTAATGGCTATGTCGCTAGACTCCAATGTAGTCGACTGCAGTTCAAGTCCTGGTCTCAATGGCTTAGACTCACGCCGGGCATGTGTGCATGTGTGCCCAAGATCCTGAGAGGAGAATGGAGGAGAAGGGATTGCAGCGTGGCCATCCCCCCCTGGGGGATGATTTCTCACTTTCTGTCTCTCTGTCTCTCTCTTCCTGGTGAGCACACGTGCCCTATAGCAAAAACCTCTCAAAAAAATTGTTTATTTAAAGAAGTGGCTGATAAATACTGACAACTAGAAACTTATTTTTAGAACTACCAGGCTGGCTCCATGGTCTAGTGATTAAGGTAGATTGATCCCACAGAGCAGAATAAGGGACTAGAATTCTAGACATGGTGGCCTATAAAACATACCTTGCTTGAAGTCAGGTGGTGTGGAGGTTAAGGTGCTGGACTCACACTTGAAGAGCAGTTCAAGTCATGGACCTGGTAGTTTCCTTTCTCACTTTCTTTCTGTCTCTCTTTGGTCAAATTAATAATAATAGCAATAAAAAATTAAATTAAATGAATACTTTTTTAAAATGAAATAAGAACACACTGGACTTCTGCGAGTGTGTGTCCGAATCCCATCAGGATGGAGAAATAGAGGAGCATGAATTGTGACATGGTCATGCCCCCTAGGGGCTTGCTTTTTACCTGCTCTCCTCTCTGTTTCTCCTTCTCTCTGGCAAGCACGAACAGTCTCTGGAAAAGTTGTTTTAAAAATGGCCTCTTTACAGTAAATGTAAGAGGAAATAAGATGGGCACTTTAATAGCAAAGTTTACAGGACAAGGAGATGTGAATGAGGATTAGGTGGTATTGCAAATTCACAACTTTATATACATTTTCTTCTTAGTTTTTTAAATGGTTGTTTTGGAACAGATTTGAATTCATGGGCACCTAAGGGGAATGATATTAATGGTCAAGGTATAATACCTATAACATTAGATATAACTGCATTTATTTCTAGTGAAATTTAGGGTGGGTTGAAATTTTACTCATGTTCCTAGTTTAAATTAATTGTGAAAGTAACTCACAAAGGGGCCATATATTATACAATGTGTCAAACTGGATGATGGCTTCCTAGAGGCGGAGCAGAGAGGAAGCATTATTACCAAGTCTACTGCAACTGTCTTTTGAGTGACAACTATAGTAGAGATAGAAAAAACAGGCCATGGGACCAGCATATATGGTGTAATGGTTACATCACTGGGCTCCCACATGGCCAACCATGGTTCTAGTCCTGGACCCAGAGGCTTGAAACATGCAGGTGCCCAAAATCCAAAGAGGAGAATGAAGAAGGAATTGCAAAGTGGCCATCTCTCTTTGGGGGAGACTTTCTGTCTCTCCTGTGAACACGTGTCTTATAGCAAAAACATCTCTAAAATTAAAGAAGAAGAAAAACTAGACCATGGTTTTTCATATGAAGCATAATGATAGACACAGTTTTCCATGAGAAAATCCCAGAGCAAAGAGATGAATGTGATTCATTTTTCTCAGGCATGATTGTTAATCTTTTCCATTTATACTCCCTGGCTTTAGAGGTTACCCTGGGAACTAGATTCAAATGGGGAAAAATTTAAAAAAAAAAATTATGGAAGTTCTCTCAAAATCCTTCAAAGTTAGAAAACTTCTGATTTGCTCTGGCCAGCCAGTGATCCTGAGGCAGGGACATTGCTGCTCCCTCACCTCACCTGCAGACCTCCAGCTCAAGCGCCCGCCCCCTAGCCTCTCCTGTCCCCAGCAGCAGGCCATAGACCCAGCGGCAGGCCTCTGGCCAGCCAGCAATCCTGAGGCACGGGCATTGCTGCTCCCTCACCTCACCTGCAGAACCCCAGCCCAAGCGCCCACCCCCTAGACACATCAGTAGATTACCCCTCTTGATACCACGTTGGTAAAAACAAAAGAGAGACATCAGCAAACATTAATTTGCAGCAAAGGGGAAAGTCACTTACTCCTAGTCGGAGAAACGTTCCCGCAAGAAGTATTCAAAGTGAATACATCTTCCAATGGCTAGAAGTAGAGGAAGAGCCTCAGGTATGAATAAACAAGGAAATACATCTCCATCAAAAGTACAGGGTAACTCCCCTCCATCTTTCATGCTAATGGACGATGTTACCAAAATGTCAGACAAAGAATTTTGAACATTTATGATGAACAAATTCTTTGAGTTGGAACAGAAAAGAGACAACGAACTACAGGAGATGAAGAAGTCATTCCAAGATATGAAAGAAGAAATGGACACTCTGAGTAAGAACCAGATGGAGCTATTAGAGATAAAGCCTGGAATAAAAGAAATAAAAAATTCCCTTGAAAGTATTAAAAGTCGATTAGACCATGCTGAAGATCGAATCTCTAATGTAGAAGATAAAACTTCTGACCTAGAAAGAACCACCAAAAAGATAGAGAAAATAACAAAAAAAAATGAGGATAATATACGAGAAATACTAGATTCCATAAGACACCCAAATATCAGAATAATTGGCATCCCAGAAGGTGAAGAAACTAATAACAGCATGGAAAATCTATTCCATGAAATCCTGGAAGAAAATTTCC
>NW_006160031.1:52288-87769 GCF_000334495.1 Tupaia belangeri chinensis
GACTCCCAAAGCACAGCTAATAATCCCCAAAATAGACAAGTAGGATTACATCAGACTAAGAAATATCTGCATGGCAAAATGCACAGTAATTAGTGTGAATCGACAGACCTCAGAATGGGAAAATATTTTTGTAAACTATGCATCAGATAAGGGATTGATAACCGGAATATATAAGGAACTAAAAAGCTGTTTGGAAAAATGATGAACCCTACTCAAAGATGGGAGAAGCAGTTGAAAACAACACTCACTAAAGATGACATATGAATAGCCAGAAGGCATATGAAAAAATGCTCAACATCCCTCATTGTAAGGGAAATGCAGATCAAAACAACAATGAGATACCACCTAACTCCAGTGAGAATATCTAAGATTAATAAAAAAAAAAAAAAAAAAGGGTAGGAGGGGGGGGGGGGAAAGGGAAAATTCTCTTATCTTACACTGCTGGTGGGAATGTAAATTAGTCCAACCACTGTGGAGAATCATTTGAAGATTCCTTAAAAATCTACAAATAGAACAGTCATATGATTCAGTAATCCCATTTCTTGGCATCTACCCAAAGTGCAGAAGAATTTCTCATTGGAAAAGTGCTTCACATTGATGTTTATTACGGCACTTTTCACGATTGCTAAGACATGGAACAAACCCAAATGCCCCCCCCCCCCAAGTATGGCTGAATGGATTGAAAAACTGTGGCACATATACTCTACGGAATACTATTCAGCCATTAAGAACAACAAAACCCTGGCTTTTGACAGAAAGTGGAAGAATATGGAAGATTTAC
Organism: Tupaia belangeri chinensis; assembly: GCF_000334495.1. NCBI lineage: Eukaryota > Metazoa > Chordata > Mammalia > Scandentia > Tupaiidae > Tupaia > Tupaia belangeri. The sequence goes on from NW_006160031.1 coordinate 53,070, forward strand.
TGCTGAGTGAAGCAAGCCAGGCTATGAAGGAGAGTTACTGTATGTCCCCACTTAATATATACCGAATGTCTGCACTCTGTAAATGAAACGGATGTGCTAAAGGATGTACAAACACAAGAGGTAGATGTGAATGCCAGATGTGGTGTGTGTGGAGGAGTGGGTTCTGGGGAAAAACATTCGAAGGAGGGATACGAAGACAACATTGTTGAGACAGGGAGGTAGTATCATTATATTTTGATCAACTCGACCAGGAGAAATGTTCACATATTGAAATGATCACCTTGTAAGCTAAATAATGTGATTGAATGTATTAAAAAATGTAAATAAAAAAAGATAAGTGCTTGAGGGGATATGGTGAAAGGAAAACACTCCTACGTTGTTGGTGGGAATGTAAATTGATCCAGCCAGCCACTGTGGAGAACAACATGGTGATTGTTCAAATACCTTCAAATAGAACTACCATATGATCCAGCAATTCCACTCCTGGGTATCTACCCAAAGGACAGGAGAATGCTCATTTGGAAAAGTGTTTGCACAACTAAACTGCAGCATTATTCATGATTGCTAAGACATGGAACCAACACAAATGTCCACAAACAGATGAATGGATTGAAAAAGTGTGGCATATATACTCCAAGGAATATTTATTATTCAGCCATAAAAAACAAGGCCTTGGAATTTGATAGAAAGTGGACAAATATGGAAGATCTGTTGCTGAGTAAAGCAAGTGAGGCTATGAAAGAAAGACATTGTATGTCTCCACTTAACATATACCAACTGTCCATACTCTAACAAAGAGACTGAAAGTCTGGAGGACAAAAAAATCATTAAAAATTGTCATGGACACTAGAGACAAATTGGAAGGAAAGCATGGGAGGAGAAGAGCATAGAAAAGGAAATTTGGGGAAAAAATAAGTAAGACATTTGTAGAACAGAGATATGGTTTATTACCTGTTGATGAGGATATGTATAGTATTCTCAACTGGACTGAACTGAGGTGTATATCATGCTGGGTAAAGTCTCTTTAAAATCTAAATGATGTATAGCGAGTGAATGTATAAAAATAATAAATAATTCTAATAAAAAACTGTAAGTACTAAAAAAAAAAGAAAACTTATGATTTATTTACAGAGATATGGTTTATTACCTGTTGATGAGGATATGTATAGTATTCTCAACTGGACTGAACTGAGGTGTATATCATGCTGGGTAAAGTCTCTTTAAAATCTAAATGATGTATATCGAGTGAATGTATAATAATAATAAATAATTATAATAAAAAACTGTAGGTACTAAAAAAAAAGAAAACTTATGATTTATTTTATTTCAGGCAATTTTATGTGTTAAGAATCTCAGATAAGTTTCTTTCTCAAAATAGTTATCTAATTTGCCTACTTGCTTTCATTTTTGTTTTATGATAGTGGCTATCCGAATCAAAGAACTTTGCTTTGGGGGGGGAGGGGGGGACACATACATTATCTACATATAGGATTGAAGTCACAATTGGTCTTTTTCTCTTAAAGTCATTTTATTCTTATTTTATTCCTAATGTTTAGGGTTTACAAATAATTGGATTGTCTAAATTTACTCAACTCCAATTGTTTGCATTCTATTTATTTCATTTCATTTATGTTCTCAAATTAGCCAATTCCAGCTCAAGGTTATGCTTATTTTTAAGACTTTTCTAAAAAATGGCAGATCTTAGCTAACTCTACTCTCTAAACACACTGTTGGCTTTATCCACTACTTCCTCTGACCCATTATCTCAGTAGACCCTCAGTCTGCCTTCTAAATAGGCAACTCTCTTACAAAATACATTCTCAATGCCTTACATGATTTTTCATGACTCTGGTCTTCTATCAGTTTCCTCACTGCTTGAAAATATCATATATCTGAGTATTTTGTTATAATACCTGATTACTCTGAGATAAATCCATGTAGAATAGTTCAAACAGAGCCGAATTTCATTCTTGCTTACACAAATGATTTATGGATACTTCAATTTGGAGGTGATTGAGAAGGTTCCTTTTAATTTTTTCATAAGCTCATTCATCATAAACATATAGCTTACCAATCCCTTTAGCATAGCATCTGCAACGTAGGTGGGGGAATGGTATAGAGGGTCACATATTAGGTATTGTTATTAGCCATGTCTGGACATGGTGCACATTGTTTCTACATTCATTCTATTAGCAGTAAGTAAAAGTACACAGCCCACCTAACAGTTTAGAAAAGATGGAAAGCATGGTCTACTACGTTTTGAGGGATAAAAGCCATGTTTGCTTAAAAAAAAAAAAAAAGTCAGCTAGACTATAAAAGTAAACATCCTCAAAAACTTTGGTTTTTATGGAGACAAATTATAGAATAATCATGTTTCAGAAAAGGAAAACTTTATAAGAAAGCATAAATATAAATATAACTGAGGAATAAATTATAAAACAAATTGAAACCCTCAGGTTTGGTGCAGATTCTTCTTTTAGTTGGATTTATAATTTGTTTTGTCCTTAAACCTTTGAAAGGAATGTGACTTTTTTAATTAAATCATTAATAGCTTGCTTTACTTGCTTGTTTCTTAGGGTGTAAATAAATGGATTCAACATCGGTGAAATTGAAGTAATAAGAAGTGAAATTCCTTTATTAGTAGCCACTTCATCATTGGTTGACGGTTTGACATAAATGAAGATGCAACTGCCATATGTAATGGAAACAACGATCATGTGGGAGGAACAAGTGGAAAAGGCTTTTTTCCTTTGCTGGGCAGAGGGGAATCTCAGAATAGTCCGGATGATATAAATGTAGGAGAGAACTACACAAATGAGGGTGATGATAAAGGTCAACACGGCACACGCTATCACCATCTGTTCTATCAACCATGTGTCTGAGCAAGAGATCTTCAGCATAGGAGTTGCATCACAACAAAAATGATCAATGATGTTTGAGTCACAGAATTCCAGGCCTAAGCCCAGGCCTATTGGTGGGAGAATGATGACCAGAGCTGTTACCCAACAGAAGAGAATGAAGTTCTTGCAGACTCTGCTGTTCATGATGGTCATATAATGCAGTGGTTTACAGATGGCCACATAGCGATCGTAGGACATGATGGCCAGGAGAAAAAATTCTGTTACTGCAAAGAGGTCTATAAACAGCAGCTGACTGACACAAGCACCATAGGTAATGGACTTGTCCCCAGATGACAGGCTGTATAAGAATCTGGGAACACAGGCAGTTGTGAATAAAATTTCTAAAAAGGAAAAATTTTGGAGGAAAAGATACATGGGTGTTTTAAGCTGAGAGTCAGTGAGAGTGAGGGCAATGATTGTTAGGTTCCCAGATGCACTCAAAATATAAGAAAGAAACAGAAAAATAAAAAGTAGAACTTGTAGCCTCGTGTCATCTGTTAGTCCCAGCAAGATGAAGGACGTAATTGCTGTTTGGTTTCTCATCTTTAGGTAGTGTCTCTTGTCCAATCTGCTTGAAACAGTAAGAAAAAGACTGTATTGGAAAAGATTCAGGTTTCTAACTAGCTTCTGACCTCAAGAGAAATAAACTTGAGAGTGATTCTTATACAATTGATTATTGAACAAGCCATCACAGAACACATGTCAATGTTTGGTCACTTTCTCTTTGTATCACAAATTCATATTAAATCTCAAGCCTCATCTTGCCGCTTCTCATGAATTATTAATTTAGCCAGTGTCGCTTCAACTCTCTGACAAACATATTGGAATAAAATTCCCCCCCAAAAAAAAAAGTTGTTTTAAATCAATCATTTTCACTGACTTACTTTCTTCTCCCTAGTCAGACTTTCGTAGCAAAGTTCCAAAATAAAACAACTATGGTGTTGGTTAGGAAAATGCCGACACTAAAGCTCATGTGTGTATTGGTTATTAAGGTAACAATGAATAATCGTCCTGTAGTTGTTGTCCTGCCTCTCTGAGGTATGTTTAAATCATTTTTGTTGCATATATCTTCTTAAAGATTCATTTACATGTGTTAAGCCTCAATTTTATTTTTAAAGAGATTTTTGAGTGCAGGGTGCATGCACTTGCCAGAGAGACAGAGAGACAGGAAGTGAGAAATCACTCCAAGGAGCGATGGGTACACCACAAACCCACCTCCATTCTACTGTCGGGATTTTTGACACCCATGCACACCTGCCAAGCATCAATTTTAGGTGTCCAGGTCATAGATTCAAACCAGAATCTACCACGTGGAAATACAGCAATGTAACCATTATGCCGTCTACTGATCCCAAGCCCAAAATTGTTGCTTTTGCCATAGAAAATTGATAAATGTATATCTAAAATTTCCCTTGGCTATATTTTCCTCCCAATGTTAAATAGAATGTCTATGTTATATATTCTGTGCATCCTTAGATATTTTTGAACTAAGATTATTTTCTAGGTAACAAATAGAAGTTGGAATTGAATCACCTGGTTAATGACTTTCCTTTTAGATTCTTTTAGCCATAAAAACTCTAGTGTTTTCCAAGTAGCCATTACCATTTTATATTCCCTAAATCTTAAAGAATAGCTTTTTGTTTATTTTTATTGTTTGCTTGCTTGTCTTTTTTTTTTTAATTCACTACAGTGTGTGTGTGCTCATGAGAAGAAAAAGTGAGAAATCCCCCCTTCCATTGGACATGATCATACCACAATCTCTTCCCTTCCATTTCTCTCTGCTTTTTGGATTCTGGGCATGCACACGCATCTGGCATGTTTTTCAAGCTATTGGATCCAGTATCTCAAAATACAGTCAGGCATGTGGCTGGCACATTAAAGAAAGAGTTTGAGTATTAAAATTTAAAAATTTGGTTCCCTATTTTTAAACACATTTGAAAGTGACATATTTGTATTCCTTATGTGTATTCCATAGTGATAGTTTATATTCAGAGTTTATTATAAAGAAATAGGGCATTAGCTACGTATTTTTTGCTTACAGACCTGAAGAGACAAGACCCAAATTTTTCTGTTTTTGATCAGTTTCACTCATTTTGAAATACACTCTGTCACCTTTGTTAACACCAGCTTTAACAAAGCTAAGGCCTATCTGCCTTTATTTCTTCCTTTCTTGATACATGAATCTGTTTGTAATGACTTTTTGAAGACAGAAACTCAAGTTATTTTACAAATGGACAAACGAGATGTATAAAAGTGAATTAATTTTTTTTCTCAGAATTAGGAACTGAGAGAAAATTTCTAATATACTTTCACTTTTTACTTTTTTTCATATAAATCAATTCATTTTAAAAATGTCTACACTTTTTAATTTACCACTTGTACATCATCTGATTCTAGGACCATTTCAACTACCCTCGCCAAAGTCATCATTAGCTTCCTTCTTGCTTTACTTGTTAAAACAACTTTCAGGGACCAGCAGTTAGCATAATGAGAGACAGGAAGTGAGAAATCACTCCAAGGAGCGATGGGTACACCACAAACCCACCTCCATTCTACTGTCGGGATTTTTGACACCCATGCACACCTGCCAAGCATCAATTTTAGGTGTCCAGGTCATAGATTCAAACCAGAATCTACCACGTGGAAATACAGCAATGTAACCATTATGCCGTCTACTGATCCCAAGCCCAAAATTGTTGCTTTTGCCATAGAAAATTGATAAATGTATATCTAAAATTTCCCTTGGCTATATTTTCCTCCCAATGTTAAATAGAATGTCTATGTTATATATTCTGTGCATCCTTAGATATTTTTGAACTAAGATTATTTTCTAGGTAACAAATAGAAGTTGGAATTGAATCACCTGGTTAATGACTTTCCTTTTAGATTCTTTTAGCCATAAAAACTCTAGTGTTTTCCAAGTAGCCATTACCATTTTATATTCCCTAAATCTTAAAGAATAGCTTTTTGTTTATTTTTATTGTTTGCTTGCTTGTCTTTTTTTTTTTAATTCACTACAGTGTGTGTGTGCTCATGAGAAGAAAAAGTGAGAAATCCCCCCTTCCATTGGACATGATCATACCACAATCTCTTCCCTTCCATTTCTCTCTGCTTTTTGGATTCTGGGCATGCACACGCATCTGGCATGTTTTTCAAGCTATTGGATCCAGTATCTCAAAATACAGTCAGGCATGTGGCTGGCACATTAAAGAAAGAGTTTGAGTATTAAAATTTAAAAATTTGGTTCCCTATTTTTAAACACATTTGAAAGTGACATATTTGTATTCCTTATGTGTATTCCATAGTGATAGTTTATATTCAGAGTTTATTATAAAGAAATAGGGCATTAGCTACGTATTTTTTGCTTACAGACCTGAAGAGACAAGACCCAAATTTTTCTGTTTTTGATCAGTTTCACTCATTTTGAAATACACTCTGTCACCTTTGTTAACACCAGCTTTAACAAAGCTAAGGCCTATCTGCCTTTATTTCTTCCTTTCTTGATACATGAATCTGTTTGTAATGACTTTTTGAAGACAGAAACTCAAGTTATTTTACAAATGGACAAACGAGATGTATAAAAGTGAATTAATTTTTTTTCTCAGAATTAGGAACTGAGAGAAAATTTCTAATATACTTTCACTTTTTACTTTTTTTCATATAAATCAATTCATTTTAAAAATGTCTACACTTTTTAATTTACCACTTGTACATCATCTGATTCTAGGACCATTTCAACTACCCTCGCCAAAGTCATCATTAGCTTCCTTCTTGCTTTACTTGTTAAAACAACTTTCAGGGACCAGCAGTTAGCATAATGGCTATGTCAATGAACTCCCATGTAGCCGACTGTGGTTCAAGTCCCAGACCCGATGGCTTAAACTCATGCCGGGCGCATGTGCTTGTGTGCCCAAGTTCCTGAGAGGAGAATGGAGGAGAAGGGATTGCTCTCTCTCTCTCTCTCTCTCTCTCTCTCTTTCTGGCAAGCACACACGCCCTATAGCAGAAACCTCTCAAATAATAAACTTTCAGGCTTCACTTATTTCAGTTTCTCTACTGGTTGTGAAACTGTGAATAGTTAACTTCCTGAACCTCTTTAAAGCTTAACCATCTTACATTTCGCTAAATTTTTACTGACCACTATTCTTTTCTGTTCTCCTTCATGGCTCTGTTTCCTTTCTAATCTGTGTGGTTGATGGTGCTCCTGAAATCTCTTTTCTAGGCAATCCATTTGTTTTGTTTTGTTTTGTTTTGTTTCTTCACTTAGTTCTCTATCTTTAGGAAAGGCTTAAATAAGGTGATTTGAAATGGGCTGATGGTTCAAAATGTGTACCTTTAGAGAAAGTATGAATACTTTACTGAATTAAACAATTCACTTACTCTTGGACATCTAGATCATATCACAGGGTCTGAATTTAGGCTTTTTCTTTTTCCTATCCAGATGACTTCAAATAATTTGTTTGATTTCTTTATCTTGTGTCTTTTATGTGTAAAAATTCAGCTAAAAATAGTATGAAAAATTTCTATTACACTGGTTTAGATAATACTGATAAAATAATACAACCGCATCTAGAGCACAGCAAACACCTTATATTTTCTACACTGAACTTTTTATCTTATGTTAAAAATCACTACTGAGACTCTTTCAGGGGTTCACTTTTCAAGATTTTAACTATAACATGCATTATTCAGGTTTTACTTCCAGTTCATTCTGAATTTCCATAAGAAAAGTTTTACTTCTGTTCAAGTCCATTTGCATTTAATCACCAGACCTTGTCTCTCTGTTGTCTTAATATCTTACTAGTTTATTTATTTTTTCTTATTTACAAAGCTAATCTTACAGTGGGTATCTTTATCAAACAGCTGAAATATTACAAGAGTATGTTAATAGTGGCTTAACATCTTTGGTTCTCCTATTCAATCTTTAAAATCAATTCAATCAGAATCAATTTTCCAAACCTCAAATATGATTAATTCTGCTCATTTGTGTCATAAAAATATTATAGCTCTATCTTTTCCTTACACTAAGGTGTTTTTAAATAATTATCATACTTTGATCTATGGCTTTAATTAATTACTTAAGTATTTGAATATTTGAATATTTAAATATAATTAGCATAATTTGATACTTTTAAATTAGTTAAAATATAATCTAATTCTTTTAATATAATTTATGTTTTTTAAATTATTACTGTCCTTAGATAAACATTAATAAGTGAACATATACACATACAATTGGGTGGGGTTTTTGTATAATGAAACAAATATCTTTTTAATTATCATGCTTTCCATACGTATAAGGTATTTCCTTGTAAATCATGATTAACCTCTCTTTTAAGCAGAAGTTCATTCATTTTGGATTTAGGTAGTAACTGTGATTTCAAAGACCATATTTGTATATTTTGAGTTTCAAATGCTTCAAGCTCTGATATTTATGAAATATATTCAGCAAGGAATATTTTTATTCAGGGAAATGAGCAAGAACAAGGTTTCTCATCCTCAGAGCAGTAATGAAATATCTTAATGGAGAATAAGAGATTAGTAAATCACTTAAAAAGTTCAGCTACTGAAAGAGGTGTCTATGACTAGGACCCTCTGTCATTTTCCAGTGATGTGGTGCCAGAATAGAAGAAGGGAGGAAAAAAAGTAATTGATTTCTGTGGATTCTTCTCCCTGTGGAGCTCTAAGGAGAGTAACAGTAGGGAGTAATTATGCGCTCCTTGAACATAGGCGATCCGGGCTTTAGAAAGTTATACACAGTTTTCCGATTCTCTGAATCATATAAAATTAGCAGAACAACATTCTCATGCCTAGTGGTGACATGAAAGTAAAGAGTTTTTGATCTCACAGATTTCCCTACATTGCAATTTGCTATACGGATAATAAAAGGGTGTTAAACATAGTTGCACGGAGAGCAATTGTATCTGAAGAACACTATGGGCAAAGGGAAAACTAGGAGCACAGTAGTGATGCATGTGAATGTGTTCTTCAAGCACCAGAAATACAGTGGACATTTCAATGAATGCCAACTCTGAATGACACTGACTTTATTTACCTCTTAATGCAACGAAAGCATGTGAGTCTACCAGAACTGAGATTAACAAAGGTATTTGGGACAGCCACATAGATACACAGATATAATTTACTAGATTGACGTGGTAGAATCTGGTAGGAAGGAAAAAAAAGACACTACATTGACTTTTAAAACGAAGTTTTAGGGCCAACTGGCTGCTTGGTGGTTAAGAAAGCTGGATCCCATATGGCCAGTTACAGGCTTCATCCCAAAATAAGTTGCTGGAGATGCATGCCTGGCACATATGCATCCATGCCTAGAATCTGGACGGTATGGAAGATGGAGAAGGAATGGCAGTGGGGCTCTGTCTCTTGGAAAGTGCTTTCTCCCTTTTCCACTCTCTCTTTCTTTGTGGCTGGGTGAGCCCATGTGCCCTCTGGGATTTTTTTAAATGAAGTTTTGTTTATTTATCCAAGAGTTTGTCAATAAAGTTTTTGTAAGTGAAGCATTAATGAAAATTCCCTCATCATAAAATGTAAGCTTTTCAGGTAGCATATGAAAATCTTTGTAATATATTCAGTATCATTTCATACAATTTACCTAATTTACTCCCTGTTGTCTAGGGTAAAAGCTATGCCTCCTAGCAAGAGAGAGTGTATCATGTTGATAAAGAACATAGTCCTTTGAATCAGGCTGCTGCTCTCATGTTTCAGTTTCCTTCACTGGACTATCTACCAGTTCCCACAGAAGCCATTATAAAATGACCTGTGAAAATGTCCATGTGGTAGCACTTCCATCCTTAACGCTTATTCTGCTTGTACTCTTTCATATTCTCAATTCTTATTTCACAGTTCCGTTTAGTATCAATACCTCTAGGAATCTATGTGTAATTATTTTATTTTTTACATTGACATCTATAATTCTTCAAGATGGGATTTGTTTTCCTTTCCATTATCCCTACAGTAGCCTGTGATTATTCCTATTAAAGTTCTTCTGACACTGTTGTCAAATTTTATTTTGAATTTTGTTATATTTCCAACAACAAGTTATTTTCAGGAGCATGGTAAGTGTTTCTTAAAAGTTCGTGAAAATTGGGACTAGCAGTTAGGGTAATGGCTATGTTGCTGGACTTCCATATAGTTGACCGTGGTTCCAGTCCTGGACCCAGTGACTTAAACTCACGCTGGGCACGTGTGCGTGCATGCCCAAGATCCCAAGAGGAGAATGGAGGAGAAAGGATTGCAGTATGGCCATCCCCCTTGGGGGATGATTTCTCGCTTTCTGTCTCTCTGTCTGTCTCTGTCTTTTTGGCGAGCACACGTGCCCTATAGCAAAACCTCTCAAAAAAAAAAGTTTGTGAAAATAATAAAGAATGAGTATCTTATTTTCCATACATGCCAAAACAAAGGATTTTTTTTAAGTAACTTAGTAGGTCTTTATAATTTTAAGAATTTTTTTTCTTGTTAATGTGAGTCTAATATCAAAAACGCATTTTTTAGACTGCCTTTAATATTATAACAGCATCACTCTGATTCTATACTGCTATCCTGTAGACTGATACCTAGTAAGAGAGGGTACTTCTCATATTTTTCACACAGTCTAGAATCAAACTGAGGGTATTTTCATCCCCACTTGTCCTTTTTAAGTTTAATAGCATCTAGTTTATAAAATTATTGTGAGAAGTGATTGAGATAATGCGTGCACAGTGCCTGGAAAATTGTAAGTTAAAGCCACTCCCTCTACATCTTTCTGTTCTCCATTTACTTCCTCCTCATCATCTTCATTTTGCTCTATAACTTGTTCTAGTGCTTATGCTAATGCATGAGGCCACTAAACAATAGCCATTGCATTTATTGTGTTTTCTTTATGGAGTTCTTTGTAAACCTCGAGAATTTGGGTGCCCCTGATCCTGTTCAGTGTCTTGCTAAGAACTATTAAAAGTAGAGTTTAGAGACTAAAATTTTGGATATTTGGATATGAGGCAATAGGTATTCCACTCTCTTCCCTCAACTATCACCAATTACTTTATAATATGGGCAGTTATTTCCTTTTAGAATAGTTAACCTGAAAAAAAAAAGCATTCTATTTTCCTCTGTTTCAAGGTAGAAAAGGATTTTTTTTTTAAGGAGAGGTTTTTGCTATAGGGCGTGTACACTCGCCGGAGAGACAGAGAGAGACGGAGAGACAGAAAGTGAGAAATCACCCCCCAGGGGGGATGGCCACGCTGCAATCCCTTCTCCTCCATTCTCCTCTTGGGCTCTTGGGCACACACACAAACACACCCAGTGTGAGTTTAAGCCACTGGGTCCAGGACTCGAACTGTGGTCAACTACATGAGAGTCCAGTGACATAGTCATTACGCTAATTGCTGGTCTCACAAGGTAGAAAAGGATTTCTCATGAAACACTTAACAAGGTTATTATATAATATATTTATTTATTTATTGTGAACTACACCACAGTAAAAATGAAGGTTTGTTCTCAGGTTGGTAAACTGAGGCATGCTGTTTCTTACTGATAGTAGCAAGCAACAGGATTAGATTGCTGTATGTAGAAAATTATCTATGGCTTATATGCATCGATAGAAAAGGAGCACTAATCCAGGCTCAGGAGGATAAATAATTAACCAGTAATCAGTACTCTTTTGAGATAATGTAAGAATTAACTCTTTGAACTAAATCATGAAACTTCTTTTATTTCTTTATTAGGTTTTGTTATAGAGTAAATAAACTCACAGGGGTGGGACAAGAGGGAGAGAGAGAGAAATAAATTATGTTCTAGAAGGCATGGCCACACTTCAATTCCTCCAGTTATATTGTCTTCTCAGAACTCGGGGCATGCACACAAACATATCTGTCATAATTTTTTCACCTCTGATCAGGGATTTGACTCACTCAGCTACTCATGTGGAATACAGGCCTTGCTACACTACGTACTGGCTGAAATAGAGTAACTTAAGCTCTCAGCCCTGACTGGGGCATCCTAACTCAGAGTAGTGTCCCATTTTCCAAAACCCACTTCCTTTTCTAATCACCAATGTTTATTTTCTGTGACACCTAAGTAATAAATAAATGTATGGTGAATCAGTTTAATTTAGTTGTATTTCTAATTTGTTTGTTTCTTTTCTTTTTTCTTTCTTAAGTTTTTTGCCGAAGGACACTTGTGCTAGCTGGAGAGACAGTGACAGTGAGAAAGAAAGTGAGAAATCATCTCCCACTGAGATGGTTGCACTGTAATCCCTTCTCCTTCATTCTCCTTTTAGGACTTTAGCATGCTTGCAAAAGCCTCAGTGTGAGATTCGGGCCACAAGAGCCAAGATTCAAACCACATTTGACTTTGTAGGAGTCTAGTGCCTTAATCACTATGCCACCTGCTAGGCCCAATTAATGTATTTCAAGTTATATTTGAATTTAAAATTTTCTTAGCCATAACTAATAACTACATTGCAGGTAATTCATCATTCTAATGATGATTATTATATTGATATTTCCATATAAATATATATGTATTGGTAAGTATGACACTCTGGGGCAGATCACTTAGGTTAGTCCTTTGAATTATCAGTTTTCTGTAAAAATTATTAATTCATTCAAATTATATTCTTGAAAACTTATAATGTGACAGGTACTGATCTATGATGACTAAAAAGAATGAACAACAATTTACCTATCTTGGGACCAACAGTTATCGTAATGGCTGTGTCGCTGGACTCCCATGTAGTCGACCATGGTTTGAGTCCCAGACCCAGTGGCTTAGACTCACTCCAGGTATTATGTGTGTGTGTGTGTGTGTGTGTGTGTGTGTGTGTGTGTGTGTGTGTGTGTGTGTCTGAGATCCCAAGAGGAGAATGGAGGAGAGGGGATTGCAGTGTGGCCACTCCACCTCCACCCAGGGGGTGATTTCTCACTTTCTGTCTCTTTGTCTCTCTCTGTCTTTCTGGCAAGAACATGTACCCTATAGTTAAAACCTCTACCAAAAAAAAAAAAAGGCAATTTACCTATCTCTTTACTGATGCACTTAAAGAACACTTCCAGAGTCCAGTCCCTTCCATTTAATTTTCATACAACAAAACAAAAACAGAAATAACTATATTCTTGTCTAGAGATATCCAGACTAATTTATTGCCTTCAATGATTTTATAGAGAATTATTTTATTTAACTTTATTTAAAATTTATTTATTTACTTATTAAATTTGACCAGAGAGGGACAGAGCAAGAGAGAGAGAGAAATGGAAAGTGAGATAGCAAGCCGCTAGGTACTGAACTCGAACCACGTCGGCCACGTGGGAGTCCAACGCTCTTAGCCACCATGTCACCTTCTGACTCCCAAGCCTTCAACATTTTTTTAAACAATTAAAAATTATAGTTTACAGAAACCGAAGATATAGAATGTTGGATGTGAATTAAATTAACCAAGTGCATACTTACATGAGTGGAAGATATGCATAGCTTTAGTTGCAAGTGTCATCCTGACAGTCCCAAAAGTAAAAGTGAAAGTATAAATCATGTCAAATATGGCATGAAGTCTCTTCCCTTGAAAACATACACATCACAGTCACGTTTTTGTTTTGTTTGTTTTTTGCGATAGTGCTCTCTGAGTTCTCAATAGACCTTCACTTAAGATCCTCTTCACTTCAAATCTAGAAGACAGTTGCTTATATCTCAAAGCCAAAAAAGGGACTTCTTTTCAGGAAAAGTAAGGAGAGTTTTAGAAGATTCTGAAAGAGAGATTTCTGATTTCTGTGGGCAAAGATAATTTTTTATGCTGTGAAAAAAGTTGAATATTTAATTATTTCAATCTCATGGATGTTCAGGGGCCAGCTAGAAGATAAATAAAGGTCCTTTGTGACCAAAGTTCAAATATGGCTAATGAATTTAATAATAAATGAATTTTGGCACGATACCTAACAGAGTTAGCAATGGGAACAGAGTCCTTGGAGGAAATAAATAGAGTTTGATTAGACACATTTCAAGAACAAAATAATAGTTGCCTGATGAAAAGAAAATTCTGGCTCCAACCCATAGGTTATAAAAAAAATTAACAAATATAGAAAAATTGTTATGTATGTATTTTTAGTGGTAAAAATGTAAATAAATATACTTGAAAGTAGTCCATTTTCTTAGTCAAAATTTATAAATACTTTTCTGTTAAAATATGTAGATTTACATCATTCTTTTTTTCATTGAACTCTTTAAGGAAAAAACATAATTTATTTAATAAACCTCCTCAAAATTTAATTATTTTTAAATATGTAGCAAAAAATCTTGATAAACATCATCTAGTTCCTTAGTATAAAGTAACCCACAATGGAATTTCTGAGACTAAGGGAGTAGTAAGATTGAAATTGGAAGTGTATTACCACATTTTGCTAATATTGTATAGTACCACATTACATTCACAAAAGTATATAGACCTCTAATTCATCATTGTTGGGGTAGTAGGAGATGAAAGAACCCCACCTTTATTCCTTGCTTGAGTCCTAAGTCAACTAGACAGAGAAAATATTCAAATAAACTGTAGATTAAAATATTTATTTATTATAGATAAACTTATTGAAAGCATGACTTGGTACACTCAAATTAAAAAATCTAAGTTAGTAATATTTACTAAATAGGCAATGTTAGAGATCCAAATCTACTCAACCAACTGAAAAAGAACCTTTTTATTATTTTGAACCCTGTCACAGTCAACTCTACAAAGAACATATAAAAGAGGAAAGATAATAGAGTGATCTAGTATACCCTCATCTTTGTTAAAAAATTCACCTGTTATATATGTCACTTTGGACTAATAAGCAAAATAAACAGGGAATTCAGGGGGCTTACCAGATAAAGAAAAAAAAAAAAAGACCAACTCCATTAAAACATGGGGAAAATGAGCTGAATAGACAACTCTCTAAGGAACACATAAGAACAACCAAAAAGCATATAGAAAAATGCTTAACATCCCTTATCATAAAGGAGATGCAAATCAAAACCACAATGAGATATCACCTTACCCCAGTCAGAATGACTAAGATTAAAAAAATAAAAAATGATAAGTTTTGTTGAGGCTGGTAAAAAGTGAACTCTCCTACACTGTTAGTGGAATTATAAATTATTACAGCCACTGTGGAGAACAGTAAAGATGATTCCTAAAATATCTACAAATAGAGCTACCATTTGGTTCAGCAATTCCACTCCCAAAGGAGTGGGGCTTAGGCAAGGACATTTGGAGGAGGGATACGGAGGCAGAGCACTGACGGGATGGGGAGGTGTGGTGTTATCTGTTGAAGATATTTTGATCAACTGGACTGGGGAGAAATGTTCACATATTGGAATGTTCAATTTGTAAGCTAAATAATGGGACTGAATGTATAAAAAAAAATTTTTTTAAATACTTGCATCATCCAGGTTTCTTGCAGCATTATTCATGATTGCTAAGACATAAAACAAACCCAAATTCCCATGAACAGATGAAAGGATTGAAAAAGTGTGGCACACATACACTATGAAATACTATTCAGCAATAAAAAATGGGACCCTGGCATTTGATAGAAAGTTGATAAATATGGAAGATTTACTGGTAAGCAAAGCAAGCCAGACTATAAAAGAGAGGCGCTGTTTGTCCCCACTCAATATATACCAAATGTCCACGCTCTACAGCAGAAACTGAAAGATTGGAAGATTTAAAAGCTTGGAGAAAAATTGCAGATACTAGAGACAATGAGGGAAGACAGCAGGAAATGGAGTGGGGTGAGAGGAAGTGCATCAAGGTAAAAAAGAAAGAAGCAAAACAATTAAAGTACATAAAAGTGGAAAAATATTTGTTGATGATAACATGTATGATACTATCTTAACTGAACTAACATGCAGCATATTCATGCTGGGAAAATTCATTTTGCAAGCCGTAATGATATACAGTGATTGACGTATAAAATAAATAAATAATAAAAATGATATGTCATTTTACAACACTAGGGCAAGGTTAGGAAGTAGGCAGGCTAGGTGAACTGCAAAAGCAGGTTGTATGGTGATTAGGGCAGTTAAGTCCCACATGCCTGACTGCATGGTTCAAGTCCTGGACCTGACAGCTTGAGAAACATACTGGGCACCAGTACATGCTTAATATCCCAAAAAGTCAATAAAGGAGAAGGGCTTACAGCATTGCTGTCCCCCAAGAGTGCTGTTTTCTCAACTTTCCTTTCCCCCTCTCTCTACCTCTCTCTATCTCTGTCTGCTGAGCACATGCAAACTATAGCAATAACAAAACCAAAAACCTAAATCTTAGAAATCAGGAGAATGAATATCTACTTTTACATCATTATTTAACAGGTTTGTTCAAAAAACAGGAAAATACTGATGTATTTCACTTTGCTGCTTATAGATTCCAGGCACCAGGAAATAACACATTAACTTGTAGATTTCTGTTCAGTAGAAAAGATAATCTCAAAGATGAAAGTTTTATGACACTGAAGAATGTTAATCAGTTCAATATCTCTTAGAAAAATTACTCTAGCAGTCTTTTGATTATATATTATTTATTCCTTGACTTCTCCTTCGAAATGGCCTTTCCATCACATTAGTTGCACTGGTAAGCAAAGCAAGCCAGACCATAAAAGAGAGGCACTGTTAAACTAAACAAAATATTCAAAAATTATGTCATTCATTTTTAACTTTTTGAAAATTATGCTTTAATACAATGAACTTCCACATGCAAAGAAATATAAAAAGTAGGTAATATGTCTTTCTTCCTAATATTTGCTAGGATATTTTCTCTTAACTAAATTGATTTAATATTACACCTATTGTTAAAAAGCATACAATTATACGTCTTTAGGAAGATAAGCTCTAAGGTAGAATTACTTCCACATTCCAATTGTTTATTTCCCCATGCCATTCATTATTTTTATTGACATGTAAATATTATCCATATCTGTGGGATACAATGTGATTTTTCAACACAATCATATGTATTAATCAAATCAGGGAAATTGATATCCTTATTTCAACCATTCTTCCTTACTTTATGTAGGAAACATTAGAAACATTCTTTGTAGAGAATCCAAGCAATTGTTATGAACTATGTTCATGCTACTGTATTTTACAAAACTAGAAGTCATTGTTAGTACTATTATTTTGAGTATCTTTCTGCAACATATAACAAGCATTTTAGAATTTATTTTTAAGTATTATTTTATTTAACTTTATTTATTTAACAATTCATTTATTTATTTATTTTTAATTTAACTAGAGAGGGACAGAGTGATAAAGAAAGAGAAAGTCAGAAAGCTAGCTGCCAGGTCCAGGAACCATGGTCAGTCATGTGAGAGTCGAGCGCCTTAACTACCAATATGCCTGTCACCTCTGCATTTTATAATTCTTTTAAAATCAGGGTACTAAATAAACTAACAAGATGACTTTAAATCACTATTTGAAAATTTATCTACACAATATTTCTAGTATTGATTCTGTTTGTTCCTGGGTTTTCTGCTCCATTATTCCATGTGTCTGTCTGAATGGAAGTACCTCACTATATTGATTTCTACTGCTTTGTAATATAATTTGAAATCAGGAGATATAATTCCTCCAATTTCTTTTTCTTTCTCAAGATTGTTTTAGGGACTCAATCTTTTGTATTTCATTTCTGTGAAGAATGTTATTGGCATTTTAACAGAGATTTCACTGGTTCTTCATATTGCTTTTGGTTATATGGACATTTTAATAATATTAATTCTTCCAGTCTAAGAAAATAAGAAATCTTTCTAGATATTTGTGCCTTCTTCAATTTGTCTCATTAGTGTTCATAGTTCTAGTGTAAGATCTTATACCTCCTTCATTAAATTTATTCCTAAATATTGTATTCTTATACTGAATATTTTATTTTTAAAATTTCTTTTTCAGAACAGTTTTTTTAGTGTAAAATAATGCAATTAATTTTTATATATTGAATACATTTATCAGTTCTAACTTTTTTGTGTAGTCTTTAGATTATCTACATATAGGGTCATATCATCTGTAAACAGTGATCATTTTAATTCTCTTTCCAAATTTGGGGGTTTTTATTTTGTTGTCTCTTCTGAGTGCTCTTTTAAGTCTTTCTGCTACCATATTAAACAGAAGTGAGGATAGCAGGAATCCTTGCTTTGTTTCAGAGGAAAAGCTATCAGTTTTCTCCCATTTACTATGATAATATTAGTTTGGTGTATCATGTGAAAAGAAAACTACAGGCAAATGTATCTGGTGAACATAGTTGCAAAAATCCTCAATAAAATCCTAGTAACACGAATTCAACAACACAGGAAGAATTTTTTACACCATTATCAAGTGAGATTTACCGAAGGGGAAGGAAGTTTGTTTAATAATATGCAAAATAAATTTTCTTAAAAAAATAAACATTTTACCTCTCAATGTTAGTAATATTTTAAATTATAGTGTAAATATAGTTTTACTGTTATTTTTATATTCATTTTGGTGGACAGTAAGGTTCTGTTTAATGTTGACCAAAAATACATCTTTAACAATTTAGATTTTATTACTAAGAAGCTCCATTTACAGCACTTGTTCCAATTTTAAACATTTTGACACTATTTTTTAAGAACCTTCATAAATGCCCAATAAAAAAATCTACTTCTTTGCTTTTTTTAGTTTGGAAAAAAAAATCACTAAATACCCTATATTATGACCATTTTAAGTACATGGTTCAGTAGTGTTACTTACATTGTTGTGAACAAGAACTTCCAAACTATTGTTTCTCATGAATCTAAAACTCTATGTCATTAAGCAACTCCCTATTTCTTCCTAATCCCCTTTTGGGTTACCACTACTCTACTACATAATTCTAAGAATTTGACTTCCTTAGACACTTCATATAAATGGACTCATACAATATTTGAATTTTTTTAATTATTTTATTTAGCTTTATATATTTTTTTATGTATGTATTTTTTTTATTTGACCAGAGAAAGAGAGAGAGATAGAGAAAGAGAGAGAGAGACAAAGTGAAAAAGCAAGCTGCCAGGTCCGGGACTTGACCTGTCGTCAGCCATGTGGGAGTTCAGCGTCCTTACCCGCCACACCACCTGCTGGCCCCCAATATTTGAATTTTAATGACTACTTATTTCCCTTTCCATAATGACTTCACAGAGTCAATCCTGTTTTCATATGAATTTCAGAGAATACCTAGTGTTAGGGTTTTAGTGAACCTCTAACAGCTACTTAGAAAAACTGAGCTCCAGATCATTTTGCGTAAGTTTTAAAGATTTTGAAAACCTGGAAATATCTTCAGTAATTTCAGTTTCACCACTGGTAAATAATTCTACTCTAAGTTCTAAGAATTCCATTGTTTCCTACATGGGCAGCTCAGTAGGGCTTATTGCAACATGAAAACGTTCTACCCTGAAGCAGAAAAGAAGAGTAAGAGAGAGGGACATAGGTGACAGAATGTAGTAAGATGTTTAAATATTAGAAAAATCTGAGAAAATATTCTTGCATTTTTTGTGCGTCTAGAATGATTTCAATTTTTTTATTACAATTAAAAAACATTAAAGAAATATGTAGTGCAATTAAGCACAAAAAGGTCATCAGGTTGAATTAAAGCATAAGACTGAACTGGGGCAGGCAGATGGTGTAGTAATTACATCTCTGGACTCCCACATGAATGACAGCTGTTTGAATCCCATACCCAGGCGGCTTGAAAATTATTCAGAGGGGCTGTGTTTGTGTCCAAATTCTAGGAGGAGGATGGAGAAAGGAATGGAGCATGGCTATTCCGCTGTGGGGTGACTTCTCACTTTCCCTTTCACTCTCTCTCTCTCTGTATCTCTCTTTCTGTCTGTCTCTCTTGCATGACCACGCACACCTAGAAAAAACCTTTAAAAGAAAAAAAAAGATAATTCTGAACCGTACATTAATTACAGGTGATACTCTTTAAATATGAAGTGACAAAATTTGAAAGCAAAGTATTAATATAAAATGCTAAACAACAGAAAGTTAATTGAGCTAAAAAATTATATTGGATGAACAATAAAGGGACAATTATTAAAAGCAATAATAAAATACTTTTCATGGTAATATAATGTTCAGCTCAATAAGACAAAATAAAAATGCTTAATTTTATAAAGTTACTAATATATTGCCAAAATATATAAAGAATTGACAAAATAAATAAGAGAAATAGAAAATCCAGGCTTATAAAAGTTAAAAAGGGGCCAACAGTTGATATACTAGTTAAGGTGAACTCCTACATGGACAAAAGCGATTCGAGTTACAGACCTGATGGCTTGAAAATCACAGCAGGCATGGGAACCAGCAGTTAGCGTAATGGCTATGTCGCTGGACTCCCACGTAGTCGACCACGGTTTGTGTCCCGGACCCGGTGGCTTAAAACTCACCCCGGGCGCGTGTGCGTGCGTGCCCAAGATCCCAAGAGGAGAATGGAGGAGAAGGGATTGCGGCGTGACCATCCCCCCTGGGGGGTGATTTCTCGCTTTCTGTCTCTATGTCTCTCTCTGTCTGGCGAGTGCACGCGCCCTACAGTGAAAATCTCTCAAAAAAAAAAAAAAATCACAGCAGGCACAAGTGTGTGCATGCCCAAAATCTGGAGATGAGAGTGGAGGAGAAATTATTGCAGCATGGCTTGAAAATCAGGCTGAGTGCATGTAAGTATGTGCCCAAAATCCTTAGAGGAGAATGGAGAAGGGATTGTGGCATGGTCATTGTCCCTAGAGGATGATTTCTCACTTTCCTTCTATCTGTCTCTCTGCCTGGAGCACACTCACTCTGTGGCAAAAACCTTAAAAAGATAAACAAAAATAAAAGTAGTTTTTAAAAAAAGGAGATTAACTGTATAGCACTTAGTAAACCAGAATGTAAGTCCATATGATGGAATGCATTGCTGTCATTTTAATGAAGAATAAAAACGTATCTAAAACTTAAGAACCTTTCAAAAAGTCATGAGATGTCTTAGCCTGTTTTGTGTAGCTATAACAAAATTACCAAAACTGTGAAATTCATAAGAAACGGAAATTTACTGGCTAACTGTCTGGAGGCTGGGAAGTCCAACCAGCCAGCATCTGATGAGGACCTTCATGCCACAACATTATAGGCCAGCCTGCTCCATCATCGTTTTTGTCCTTCCAGTGGAAGCAGACAGATTAAGAGCATAGGAAAGAGCATACTCTCTTTGCCAAATCTTTTATAAAGTCATTAATCCGGTATGGAAAGTGGAGCACAGATAACCTAAATATCTCCCATTAGGTCCCACCTCCAAAACTGCCATAGAGATGAAGTTTTATCAAAAGTTTTCGAGGGGACAAAAATAGTCAAACAATGGCATGAGACATTCAAAATTAAACATTCTACACAGTAGTATTTTATACTGAAGTGCATCAAAATAATTAAATTACTACTTGGTTCCCTGTGATAAAGCAGCACCTCGGTTTAACTTTTATAAAGTACTCCCATGTTGTAAATGTAATTAATCAATGTGTACATGGAGATACAAAAGAAAACTGTCCAGATGTACATATTTGAAGTATCAGTAATAGCTACTTCTCTTCCATTTATTATTTTTACATATATTTAATTTTTATCTGACTTATTTTATCATTAAAAATAAGTGTTAATATAAAATTAGTAAATGAGGGAAACTGGTCCCTAGTAATTTAAAAGGTTTTGTGATAATGTATTTTTCTCAGTTTCTGATGCTGGAGTGTTTATTTCTCTTTTGAAAACTGTTGCACTGTTGCTTTTCAGATTGCTTCTTAACTCCAAAGGTAATTACACATTAGAAAACATAATGATTTGTAATCCTCCAAGGACATGAGTGTTTATTCACTTAGTTACATATTTGGTTCATTGAAAAAGAAAAAAACAGTGTTGTAATTCAAGACAAATCATCTCATGAAGTTCTCTGAGAACCAGAAAGAGGTCCTGCCTACTGCAGCCCTTTTATTAGAAAGAATATAGAGAAATATTGCTTTCATTTTACATGAGAATGTAATGCTGTTGAGAAAAATCTCTAAAAAGTTTTTAGAAAACTCAGATGAATCTGCATGTGAGTGAGTGTGATTTTATACCTAAAAAGTGTGTGTGTGGGGGGGTGGGAATGTGTGTAAAAAAAAAATGAGTGATTGGCAATGCTCCTACATATTTCCACTGACATATTTCCAGTCAAGTTTTGCCACCCTGAGTAACTTTAGGGATAAATGACTTCCTGAAACCATGACCTCCAGAAGAGTAACTATGCTCATCTATGTCACTTATTCTAAACTTTTTATAAGTGTATAAGGATGCTCTCCTCTAATAAATAAGTTGATTTTGATATTATGTAAAAAGGTTATGGTAATTAATTTTTTAATTTGGAATTTTAATAAAATAAAAATACATAACATAAACACTATTGATAAAATTTCAGAAGGTAATAATAATCAAACCCAATATTATAACTTAATTATTTACTGAAATAAAAGAAAAAGATTTAGAAAAAAGGAAAATAAATAAAAAGAAAACTTTTTTTTTACTTTTTTATTTCATTTTCTTTTATACATTCAATCACATTATTTAGCTTACAAAGTGAATATTTCAAGAGGTGAACATTTCTCCCTAGTCCAGTTGATAAAATTATAAAATATCATCAACAGATAATACCACATTTCTTTGTCCCATTAATGCTTTGCCTCTCTATTTTTCTTCTAAACGTCCTTCTTCAGACCCTACTCTTTCACACACACTATTTCTGGTATTTACATCCATTTACTGTGTTTCCATATCCTTTAGTCAATCAGTTTCAGTCATAGAGTGTGGACACTCGGTATATATTAAGTGGGGACATACAGTGTCTCTCCTTTATAGCCTGGCTTGCTTCACTCAGCAGTAAATCTTTCATATTCTTCCACTTTCTGGCAAAAGCCAGGGTTTTGTTGTTTCTTATGGCTGAAAAGTATTCCATAGAGTATATACGTGCCACGGTTTTCAATCCATTCATCTATTCGTGGGCATTTGGGTTGTCTCCATGTCTTAGCAATTGTGAATAGTGCTGCAATAAACATTGATGTGCAAGCAGTTTTCTGATTAAGAATTCTTCTGTCCTTTGAGTAGATACCAAGGAGTGGGATTACTGGATCATACGGTATTTCTATTTATAGATTTTTGAGGAACCTCCAAATTGTTCTCCACAATATGGTAATTAATTTTAATTAAGTAAATATGTTGAAATCAACTGACAAGCTACTTATCCATTAGTAAAACTAAAGTTATCCCAATATAGCATGATTTTTTGAACATTCAGAAGCAAATTTTGTCAGAATTTGATTAATACTTGAGGGTGGAAAATATGTGTGCCCAATATATATAGAGAGAGACATTATATATGTAGGAATATATTTCTACAATATAATGACATATTTTTATGTTGTAATAATTTCTTACTGTACTAATAAGTTTAACAGCAATAATCTATGCAATATAGATAGAAAATTGCCCTTACACTCAAAATTAATTAATTTGTCTAACTTTGCTTTTTTGTATCTAGGGAAGATAATGCTTCTGTGATGTAGAATAAAATTACTTCAAGGGGAAAAAAATATGTGCCTTATAGCAAAGAATATTGTTCTTCCATGTGTCCATAGAGAAAGAACAGTGGAAATCACGAAGAAATGAACTGAGAAAGGCTAACTAAGCTATAGATATGGTTCATTCCTGTATCTCAGTGTGATCTGCTGTGGTTGCACATTTCATGGCCAAGTTTAGTTTGTTTATTTTTTTGTACTGTTTTGTTATTGTTGTCTTTACTGCCAAAGGGCATGCACACTTTCCAGGGACAGAGAAAGAACATGAGAAAGCACCCACCAATGGTGTGTTGTCATGCCACATTCTGTTTCTTCCACTTCTCCATTTCATCAGGATTTTGGGTATGTATTCATGCACATGCTCTCAGCAGATTTTTTCAAGCGACCAGAGCAGGATTTGAGCTGCCATCACCCACGGGGGTTCCGGTTCCTCAAGCACAAAACTTCAGTGGTTGCCTTCAGACCATCCTTGTTTTTGCTGTTTTAAGATAGGTTCAATGTCACAATCCCTCAGTCAGTCTCCCAGCTGAGACTACAACTGGCTCTTTATTAGACAGATGGTTATAGCCTGCGCCATAATGACTTTCATCATGACCCTTCTGTGTGTGCTTCTTTCC
This sequence comes from Tupaia belangeri chinensis, assembly GCF_000334495.1. NCBI lineage: Eukaryota > Metazoa > Chordata > Mammalia > Scandentia > Tupaiidae > Tupaia > Tupaia belangeri. Next base: position 77,148 of record NW_006160031.1, read on the forward strand.
TACGTATATATCATCAAGACAATCCTAAAATTTCCCTCTGCCCAACAAAGGAAAAAGGCTTTTTCCACATGTTCTTCTCACATGATTGTTGTATCCATCACCTATGGAAGCTGCATGTTTATTTACATTAAGCCCTCAGCAAAAGATGAAGTGGACATTAATAAGGGTGTGTCAGTGCTCACCACTTCCATTGCCCCAATGTTAAACCCATTTATTTACACCTTAAGGAACAAGCAAGAGAAACAAGCCCTCAATGATTCACTCAAAAGAATTGCACTTCTCCCAAAAAAAATAGAAAAAGTCTGAAATTGTGGATCTATTCATTTAAAAAGATTGGTGTAATGGTTAGTATAGGACCAGAGCATATCAGAAAATTTTTCGATCATTGATACATATAGCAGACAAAAGCAAATTTTATATATCATAAGAGATATTTAATGGTTAATATTTGATGAAAAAATTTCTATTTCTATGTTGTTCCTTCCACATTTTCTTTATCCGTTCATCAGCTACTGGCATTTAGGCTAATTTCATGTCTTGCTATTATGAATAATGCTGCAATAAACATGGATGTGCAAATATCTCTCCAACCGAAAGATTTCCTGTCCTTTGGGTATATACCCAAAAGTAGGATTGCTGTGCCAGAAAGTGGTTCTACTTTTAGATTTTTAAGAACCTTCATAATCTCTTCCAGAGTGGCCATATTAATATACATTTCTCCCAGCAGTACATAAGTGATCCCCTTTTCTCTGCAACCTTGGCAGCACTTATTATTCTTGCATTTGTTTGTTTTGATAGTAGCCATTCTGGTTGCCCTGAACAGCATTTTAAACTAGGTGTTTTAACATAGTGGTCTCAATTTTAATAATATGGCAGCTTCCAAAAGTGAAAAAACTTTAATGTACATAACACATCAAATTTTGTTTGTGTATCTCTTGCTAACCCTTATTGACAGGAATGAGTGATATGATCAAACTCAAAATGGATGAGAGAAGAGATTAAACAAGAAGGTGAACAGCAGGAGGGAAACCAATGTGACAGCCTATTCCAGTTTTCTTAGTGGGGCCTACTGTTTGATTACAAAATAGACCTCTTTCTATTTTAATACATTTTCACACACATGAAGTTCCATAACAAAGATAATTTTAAGAAAATTTTCTTAGTCATTTAAACGCTTCCTGGAAAGATCAGGCTAAGTGCAAATAGGTCCAGTTTGGTCCAGTTTGAGCCAGAGAGAGTGTCTTGGTCCTTTCTAGTGTCTGAGTGCTGGGGTGGGAAAAAAATACCTGTGAGTAGTCTAAAATTTATGAAGATGAGTGTTCTCTTTATGATGACACTTTACAATGTGAAATGAAATCCTAATAATTAACATACTCAGAGAATTACATCTAGAATGGTTTATGTTAAAATGTGAACATTTCATAGAGTTGTGAAATTATGATTTAAAAAGAAAATCAAGACTAAATGTATTGGAGTCAGCAGGTAATATGGTGGTAAGGCTCTGGACTCTCACATAGTTGAATACATTTTCAGTCCTAAACTTTCTTGAAAATCAGTCTGGGTATATGTGAGTGTGTTCCTAAATCCCTAGGGGAGAATCGAGAGGCGATTGTGGCATGATCATTCCCCCTGGAAGGCAATTTCTCAATTTCCCTCTCTCTGTCTCTCTCCATGAAGCACATTCACCCTGTGGTTAAAAACAAAAACAAAAACAAAAACAAAAACAAACAAACAAAAAAAAAACTTAAAATATAAATAAATAAAAATAAATGCTGTTTTGGGAACCAGCAGTTCGCGTAATGGCTATGTCACTGGATTCCCACGTAGTCAACCGCGATTCGCGTCCCGGACCCGGTGGCTTAAAACTCACACCGGGCGCATGTGTGTGCATGCCCAAGATCCCAAGAGGAGAATGGAGGAGAAGGGATTGTGGCATGACCATCCCCTCTGGGGGGTGATTTCTTGCTTTCTGTCTCTCTGTCTCTCTCTGTCTGGCAAGAACACTCGCCCTATAGCGAAAACCTCTCCAAAAATAAATAAATAAATAAATAAATAAATAAATGCTGTTTTAAAAAAAAGGATGAACTGTATAGCACTTAGTAAAATAGGATATATAAGTTCATAAAATTGAATGCATTGCTGTCATTGCAAGGAAGCGTTAAAAAGTTATCCAAAATTTAAGATTTTTTCAAAAATTTATGACGTGTCTTGGTCTGTTTTGTGTAGCAATAAAAAAATTTCCAAAACTGAAAATTCTTTTTTTTTTTTTTTTTTGAGAGGTTTTCGCTATAGGGCGCATGTGCTCGCCAGACAGACAGAGAGACATAGAGACAGAAAGCGAGAAATCACACCCCAGGGGGGATGGCCACACCGCAATCCCTTCTCCTCCATTCTCTTCTCAGGATCTTGGACACGCACACACATGCACCCGGCATGAGTTTTAAGCCACCAGATCTGGGACGCAAACCGTGGTCGACTACATGGGAGTCCAGCGACATAGCCATTATGCTAACTGCTAGTTCCCTAAAACTGAAAATTCTTAAGAAACAGAAATTTACTGGCTCACTGTCTAGAGGTTGGGAGGACCAACAAGCCAGCATCTGGGAGGACCTTCATGCCACATCATTACAGGCCATCCTGCTCTGTCATTGCGGTTGTCCTTCCAGTGGAACTGACAAGATCAAGAGCATAGGAAATAGCACAATCTCTCTGCCAGATCCTTATTAAAATCTTAATCCAGTTTGGAGTGTGGAGTACTAATAACCTAAGTATCTCCAATTGGGTCCTACCTACCAACACTGTGTGGTAGAGACTAAGTTTCAACACAAGTTTTTTGGGGACAAAAATATTCAAACCATACCATGAAACATTCAAAAGTTAAACATTCTACACAGTAATATTATATGCCAAAGTATATTAAAATAAGTAAATTAATACTTGGATTCCTGTGATTATAGATTTAAAATCAACACTTATGTTTAACTTTTATAAAGTCCTCCCCTATTGTAAATGTGATTAATCGATGTGTACATGGAGATACAAAATAAAAACTATCCAGATGTACATATTTGAAATATCAACAGTAGCTACTTATTTTGCATTTATAATTTTACATATTTTGATTTTTATCTCATTTATTTTATCATTAAAAATAAATATTAATATAAAATTAGTAAATGAGGAAAACTGGTCCCTAGTAATTTGAAAGTTTTGTGATAATATTCTCAGGCATACTGTTTCTGATGCTGGTGTGTTTATTTCTCTCTTGAGAACTCTTGCATTTCTGCCTTTAGAATTGCTTCTTTCCCCCAAAGTTAATTACTTAATAGAAAACATAATGACTTGTGATCCTCCAAGGAAATGTTTATTCATTTAGTTACAGATTGAGTTTATTACAAAATAAATAAATAAACTGTACCATAATGCAAGACAAATCATATCCTGAAGTCTCTGACAACCAGAAAGAGGTCCTACATACTGCGACCTTTATATTAAAAAAGAAAAAAGAAATATTGCTTACATTTCACATGAGATGAAATCTGGTTGAGAAAATCTCTAAAAGGCTTCTAGAAAACTCAGAGAAATCTCTGCCAGTGAGTGAGTGTGCTTTTATAAAAATGAGTGATTGGCAATGCAACTACCTATTTCCACTGACATATTTCTGGTCAAGTATTGCTGCCCTGAGTAACTTTAAGGATAAACGACTACCTGAAGCCATGACTTGCAGAAGAGTAAGTATGTTAATCTATTCTAAACTTCTTATAAATTTATACTGATGCTTTCCTCTAAAAATTAAGTCAATTTTGATATTTTATAAAAAGATCTAAACTTATTCTAAACTTCTTATAAATTCATACTGATGCTTTCCTCTAAAATTTCAGAAAATTTTGATATTTTATAAAAAGATTGTTTAAGCACATATGGTAATTAATTTTAAATTAAGTAAGTAAATATATTGAAATCAACTGACAAACTGCTTTATGCATTATTAAAACTAAAGTTATCCCAATGTAGCATAATTTTCTGAATATACAGAAGTGATCTTTGTCAGAATTTCATTAACAGTTGAGATTGGAAAATATATATATTCAACATAAAGAGACATAATATATGTGGGTGTATGTTTTTTGTATATGTGTGTGTGTGTACATACATATATACTTTCTACAATATAATGATGTATTTATGTTATAACGACTTCTTACTGTACTCATTTATAAATTTAAGACCAATAATCTCTGTAAAATAGAAATTTTGCCCTTACTCTCAAAATTAATTAGGTTGTCAAACTTTGACTCTTTGTATCTAGGCAAGATAATGCTTAGATGATATAGAAAAAAATGAAATAGAGGGGGAAAATATGTCTCTTATAGTAAAGAATACTGTTCTTCCATGTGTCCATAAAGAACAAGTGTGAATCGAGAAGAAACGAACTGAGAAAGAGTAACTAAACTACAGATACGTTTCATTTCTAATCTAAGTGTGATTTGTTAAGGTTGCACATTTCATGATCTATCATTCTTTATTTTGTTGTTCTTTTGTTTTGTTTTGTTATTGTTGTTTTTATTGCCAAAGGGCATGTGCACGTTCCAGAGACAGAGAAAGAGTGAGAGAAATCACCCACCAATGGTTGTGGTTATGCCATGATCTGTTTTCCTCCACATCTCCATCCCATCAGGATTTTGAGTATGCTTGCATGAACAATATTCAGCAGATTTTTCAAGCCACCAGAGTGGTATTTGAACTTCCATCACCAGTGTGGTTTCTGGTTTGTTACACAGCAAAACAGTGTTTGCCTTCCGACCACCTTTATTGTTTTTGTTGTTGTTTTATTGTTTGTTTGTTTGTTTGGGGGAGGGGAGGTTTATTTGCTATAGGGTACATGCGCTCACTGGAAAGACAGAGACAGAAAGCAGGAAATCACCCTCCAGGAGGGATGGCCATGCCACAATCCCTTTTTCTCCATTCTCCTCTCGGGATCTTGGGCATGCACGCACATGCGCCTGGCATGAGTTTAAGCCACCAAGTCCGGGACTCGATCACAGTTGACTACATGGGAGTCCAGCGACATAGCCATTATGCCAGCTGCTGGTCCCTTATTTTTGTTGTTTTAAGACAGTTTCTCATTATGTCACAATCTTTGTATGTCAGTCTCCCAGCTGGGACTACAACTGGCTCCTTTTTAGACAGTCTACTAGGTTGCTTAGGTCAATCTTGAGCTTGCAGTCCTTCTGGCTCAGTTCTTAAGTCATGACATTGCAGATACAAACCACCGCATTTGGCCAGCATTTAGGTTGGACCACCATCAACTTGGGCCCCTCATAAGGACCCAGTATGCAGAACAGCAGTGGGTTAGCAGCATATTTCACCATCAGTGGGCCTCTTTGTGGTTTTTAAATAGCACTTTTCTGGGATTAATTTAGTTCATTTCTTTAATATGATGTACAAACTTCTGGGACTAAACAGCAAAACTTAGGCACAGAGTAGAACTTTTTCTTCCCTTTACCTCAATAAGAAAAAAATAAAAGTAACCAAGTGAAACTATTCATAAGCCTCCACGGGGAGTTGATCAATTAAGAAATGTAGAATAATTACACCCCTTGAGAAACTGATTGCAGGTATAAAATATCTGAGTATCCTCAAAGGTGATTTGTTATATTTTAGGACCCAAATAGAAAATTACTAGTAACCAAAATATAGAATTACAAATACTTGATTTCTCATTTTATTCTAGTACCTCAATGAGAAGAATGTTAAGAAGACATAAGTGATACCAAAAAAGTGAAAACTCTTAAAAGACGAGTTGTTACCATGGTCAAAAGTAAGACATTTCAGCATAAACAAATCCTTGTTATCGAAATTCCATGACTAGCAATAGTTATTTCACCAAACAAAATTACCTGTCAAGACATCAAACAATATTGAGTAAATGTTATTGAAAATTACTGCTAAAGACAGTACTCTAAAAATGCAAGCAACTGAAGCAGAGAAAGCTCCAGAGCCTTTGCATCGTAAAGCTTAATATTTATTTTTCGATTTATTCTTTATTTTTTGTTTGGATAAAAAAACAAACAAAAAATATTAAAAACTGGTTGTGACATCTTTGAATAGTTTGATTCCAAGGTGCCTGGCATATTGTATTTAGTTTAAAGGCTATTACACATGATCTTTTAAAAACAATTTCACTGCCATCTTATTACTCAAGATTAGAATGAGTGAGGATTAATAAACATTTATCATTTATGGGAAATACTGGTAAATGAGAAGCAAAAGCAATGACATAAAAGTGATAGAGCCTTTGAGAATAGATTTGTTACTTTAAATATGATGTGAACCTCAGTAACCTTGATAGTATTAAGAAAAATAAATAATGTATGACACTATGGAAGACAATAAGGAAGACTTTATTCAAGGTAGGACTATTCAACAGGTATAGGAACTACTGCTATAGGATCAGGCAGTGGAAGAAAATTAAGCTTCATTTCAAATATAACACTGATAAATGGGTATTTACAATATAATTAAGAAGCAAGTGGGATTAAGTGGAGTTAAAATTACTGGAATGGTAAGAGAGTTAAGGTAAATTCTGACCAATATGTAAATTCTTGCCAAAGTCATGCCAGGGTAATTAGACATCACCTGGGTCTTGGTGAAAGATGAGAAACCTGATTAGACATAAAGAGTGATCAGATATCGAGAAGAGGGGGACTCCAACTAAACTAATATAGCAGGATTCTCGCTAAGATTAAACAATGCCAATATAAACAGAACTCCAAAAGTTGAGTCTCAATTGAAAAAGCAAAGGCATGGGTGTGAATGCGAGATGTGGTGTGTGTGGAGGAGTGGGGCCTGGGGAAGGACATTTGGAGGAGGGATATGGAGGCAGAGAATGACGGGACGGGGAGGTGTTGTGTTATCTGTTGATATTTGATCAACTAGACTGGGGAGAAATGTTCACATATTGAAATGTTCACTTTGTAAGCTAAATAATGTGATTGAATGTATAAAAAATTGAAGAAAAATTAAGATAATAATAATAATAAAGAAAAAGAAAAGCCCGAATATAGAATTTAGTCAAGGAGAGAGTTTTGTCAATAGTGAGGCAACTGACTGAATTTCAACTTTATCTAATCATTCTGTAATCATTTTCCTTAGAAGTTATATTCTTTTGTTATTTAGAGCTTAATCAATTTAATTGAGTAGTTCTCAAACTTTGGTGTGGGTCAACAATGACCTAGAGATATAAAAGACATATTATATATTAAGGCTCATAAAAACATAATGGAAAGTGGGCCTAAGAATTTTCACCACCTTCCTAGATAATGCATTAGTTATAATAATACATAAAATACCATGCTCTACTTCATAAAGGACAAAATTCAAAATCGGGCTTGTCATACAAGCTTAGAGATTATCAGTGAGTAGAAAGGGAACATGGATTGTTGTAAGGATCTCCTTTCCTTCTGTTAAAATCTACTCAGAAATGACAATATCAATTTACAAAGTTCTATTCAAAAATCACGTGTTGTATATATGCGGATCACAAAAAATTTCAGCTTTTATTTAATAGTTTTATTTACTAAAGACCTAACATTTCAAGCAAATACCTGAAACTATGGTAATTTTTTAATAATAGACTTGTGAGTATTGCAGAAATATTTGAAGTAAAAGGATATTAGACTACATGTAAAATTATGTCTCTTTTATTCCTAAGGTTAAAACTGAATTTAGCAAGTATTCTCATCAATTGTAAAAAAAAAAAAAAAAAATCCAAAATAAAAAGAGCTATAAAAGTAAGGACTACAATACAGCAAAAACAATTTTGAGAGAACGTTCCCTAAATTAACTATGGAACATACATCACTTAGTTAACGCTGAAATAGCTATGTACTCACATGATTTATTGGTAATTCTAAGAAGAAAATCTGTGTAAATTTTCTTGATGGTGTCTATTGTTAACATAACTTTTCATATTAATTTTTAAATTTAAGTCTCAGTCTTATAAACTAATTGGGCTGACATCAGGAGTCCAGGATGAGAAACCACACAAGATTAACAACCTTCATCCTACTGGGATTAACCGATGACCCACAAATTCAAGTCTTGGTATTCATCTTTCTACTTGCCATGTACATACTTAGTGTAATGGGAAATCTGACAATCATCTCTCTCACCTTAGTGAGTTCTCAACTTAAATCTGCCATGTATTTTTTCCTCCAAAATTTCTCTCTCGTAGAGATTTCTTTCACTACAGTCTGTATCCCCAGATTCCTTTATAGCATGTCTACTGGAGACAAGACCATTACTTATAATGATTGTGCTACCCAACTATTTTTTATCATGCTTTTTGGAGCGACAGAATTTTTTCTCCTGGCCACCATGTCCTATGACCGCTATGTGGCCATCTGCAAACCTCTGCATTACGTGACCATCATGAGCAGCACAGCATGTCGACGGTTTGTCCTCTGCTGTTGGGGTGGAGGTTTGTTCATCATAGTCCCTCCACTTAGCCTAGGCTTAACTCTGGAGTTCTGTGACTCAAATATCATTGATCACTTTCTCTGTGATGCATCTCCTATCCTCAAGATCTCTTGCTCAGACACATGGTTCATAGAGCAGATGGTTATAGCCTGTGCTGTAATGACCTTCATCATGACCCTTCTGTGTGTGGTTCTTTCCTACATATATATCATCAAGACAATCCTAAAATTTCCCTCTGCCCAACAAAGGAAAAAGGCTTTTTCCACATGTTCTTCTCACATGATTGTTGTATCCATCACCTATGGAAGCTGCATCTTTGTTTACATTAAGCCCTCAGCAAAAGATGAAGTGGAAATTAATAAGGGTGTGTCAGTGCTCACTACTTCCATTGCCCCAATGTTAAACCCATTTATTTACTCCTTAAGGAACAAGCAAGTGAAACAAGCCCTCAATGATTCACTCAAAAGAATTGCACTTCTCCCAAAGAAATAGAAAAAGTCTGAAACTGTGGATCTGATTCATTTTAAAAAGATTTGTATAATGGTTATTATAGAACCAGAGCATATCAGCTAACTGCTTTTGATTCTTGATAAGTATCAGAGAAAAACAAACTTTTATATACCATAAGAGATATTTAATGGTTAATATTTATTGAATCAAATAAAAAAATCTCAATTTGTATTTTGTGCCTTTAAATTTCCTTTTTAATCCATCTTTAGTATAATCCATCTTCATTATAGTTTACAAAGTGTGATTATGGAATCGAATGGTAGGGGGAGGAGTTGACTATCACAGATTGTTTGAGAAACTCTGGGTTCATGGGCTGTAAGTTTCTAAACTACTTAACATCTCTATGATCATCATTGCATTGATAATAACTATCTTAAAACTGTTTTGTTCTTGAAGCTTAAACAGACTCTAATCATTTCATTTTTTCCTTTCCTGAAAAAAATTGTGCTGTGGCAAGCTGGTGGCCTGGTGGTTAAGGTACTAGACGCCCATATGGCTGACCATGGTTCAAGTTCTGGATCAGTTTACATTCTTGCTTTCCTTCTCTCTCTGTATCTCTCTGATGAGCACACATGTCCAGTAGCCAAGTTGAAAATAATAATAATAGAAATAAATCAAATTAAATAATACTTAAAAAACATATGCTAGAGGACTATCTCTTATTAAAAGATTGTTCAGAGTAGTAAGGTCACAACTCCAAATCAGAGTTACTGATTAAAACAGTAATTCAACTGTATATGAAAATGACATAGAAAGATAGAAGATTAAATAAATAAATAGATAGATAAAGATAGAAATAGATGGCAGATAAAATTGATAAGAGATGGTTTCCAACCATATTATACCATCAAGACCATTTTAAAAGTAATTAGATAAATCTCAAAAATACTTGAAAAATATGAAACATCTTTTTTTAGAAAATCAGAGCAAGCCAAAATGTACTATTTCACATTCTTATCAATTATATGCTAGAGGCAATTTTGTTCTTAGCTTCCCCAACAGTTGTTATTGCCAGATTTTTTTTTTTGAGAGATTTTTACTATTGGGCTCATGCGCTCACCAGAGAGACAGAGAGACAGAAAGTGAGGAATCACCACACCCCCCCAACCATGGGGGATGGCCACACCACAATCCCTTCTCCTCCAATCTCCTCTCAAGATTTTTGTCACACAAGCACATGTGCTGACATGAGTTTTAAGCCTCATGTCCAGGATTCAAACTGTTGTTGACTACATGGGAGTTTAGCCATGTAACCATTATGCCATCTGCTCATCCCATTGCCAGTATTTTTTGTTTTAGTCTTTCTTCTAGGTTTCTAACATTATTTTGTTGTGGTTTTCATTTACATCCCCTTAAGTGCTGATGATTTTGAACATTTTTTCATGTGTTTACATGTCATCCATGTATCCTCTTTGGTGAAATATTTGTTCATGTAACTTACCCACTTTTTAAGATATGATCATTCATTTTATTGTCGAGTTTTCTCACTAATACATGCTCTGGTGAACTAAAAACACATAAATATGTAGATATTCTTTTTTTTATATTATTCTTTTTTTATATATATATATTTTATTTTTATTATCATCATAATCTTCTTTATATTACATTGGATTACATATAACTTTACA
>NW_006160031.1:92664-92942 GCF_000334495.1 Tupaia belangeri chinensis
TGATGATTTCCCTTGACGGAGAGGCCTTTTGTTGGTTGCTCATATTTCTTGAGCCTTTGCGATTGTTCTTAGTCATCAGGTAATCTATATGTTTCTTGCTAACTTGATTAAGGTACCTCTGATTCTTAAAAGTTGTACAGGCTTAGAAGATTGATGATTTCTCTTATGGTTGGCCTACCTATTACTCACAATTAACATTAACTGTTGCCACTAGCCCTGGAAGGCCCAAAGTCCTCGCTGTTTCTAAGGAGTGGTGAGCCTTCAACTGACCAAATAAG
>NW_006160031.1:93126-99324 GCF_000334495.1 Tupaia belangeri chinensis
ACTGCTGGCCGGCTCGATCCAGGTTTCGGGTGGGGAGGGGTGTGGGTTCGCCTTAAAGTCCCAGGCAACTAACCTGGGGTCCAAGGAGGAAGGACGGTGGGGATGCGTGGAGTTGCGGTAGGGTCGGGCCTGCAGCCTCAGTCTGCCTAATATGTAGATATTCTGAGTGGGATGTGGGTTTACTGATTTCATCTACCTACCTACTGATTTCAATACCTAGCTTGTATTTTAATTCTCTTGACAGTGCTTTTAGCAAAAAAAAAAAAAATTAAAAAGGTACAACTTATCAATTTTTTTATGAATTATCCTGTTAGTGTCAGTTCTAAGAATTCTTTGCCTAACTTCAATCAGGAAGACTTTCATTTAAAAGTTTACGTATATTCACACTTACATTTAGATCTATAATCCATTTGGTGTTTTAAGGTATTAGGTTTAGGTAGAAGTTTACTTTTGTTTTCACATGGGTTACCCATATGGGTTACCAACACTGTTGAAAAATTTTCCCTTCTCCATTGAATTGTTTTTGCACCTTGTGAGGATGAAATGACTATATTTTCATAAGCATATTTCTGGATTTTATTCAGATTTATGACCATCTCTTTGCCAACACCACACTGTCTTTATTACTGTACCTTTATATTAAGTTTTAAATCCTGGTGATGTGATTCCTCCAATATTATTTTACTTTCAAATTGTTTTAACTGTTCCAGTTGCTTTGCCTTCTATATAAATTTTATAATCTATTTGTCTGTACCCATAAAACTCCAGCTGGGATTTGAATCACTATTGTATTAAATCCATAGATCACCTTGAGAAGAATTGAGATCTTTACACTGTTGAGTCTTCTAAACCATGAACATGGTCTCTCCATTTATTTATATCACCTTTTTTTTTTCTCTTATAAACATTTGTAATAGTCAACATGCAGATTCTATACATATTTTGTAATATTAATACCTATGTATGTCCTTTTTTGGAGTTATTGGAAATGATACTGTGTTTTAAATTTTTGGTTTCCAAATGTTAATTGTTTACATATAGAAACACATGATTCAGTTTTCTAGGTTGACTTTGTATCTTATGACTTTATTAAACTCACTTATTGGTTCTGGAAAACAAGAATCAGAGCAAGCACTGAAACTTTTTTTTTTTAGCACCAATTATAAAATTAACTATAGTGTACACGTAGATAAAAACAAATTCCAAAAAACCCAACTGACATAATGTTTAAAAATTTCAGATTATGTAATGACTCAAAAGCAACAGCATAAAATTTGAAAGAAAGAATCATATGAAGATCAGTACTAGTTCTCAAGAAAAAAAATCTTCATATTCTTGGGTATTATATTTTTTCTCAGATTTATTTTTTATTGCACTAGTCCTTTGTGTTTAAAAGAAATGCTTGTATCTCTCTAATATTTTATTTCTAAATCTTTCTTTATTCTATAAATACATTTTGGGTTTTTTATTTTATTTACTTATTTCTTCTTTTTTATTTATTTCTTTATTTTTATTCATTCATTTATTTACATTCATTCACTGTACATCATTATAGCATACAAACTGAGATTTTTCCATTCACAGTACACTGTATATTGGCTCAATTAGGCACATCAACATATGTGTTATTGTCAACACATAATTTTCCATTTCTTGTTTTCTGTGTATTTCACCTTTTTTCCCATCCTTACTTATTTCTTCTGAAACAGAAAAAAAGAGAGAGACATAATACACCCAAAAGGGTCTTGGAGTCAGCCTTCAAGCAATCTTGACCATAGGAAAATATGTGACAATTATCCTCTGGAAGATCTATAGACTTGAACCAAGAATATTCCCAAGTGGAATTATCTCAGAGATCATCACATTTTGTCACTGTACTTCTACCTGGTCCAATACCTTATATTCTCATCTTGCCTTTTATATAGATCCCATTTAGCATTTAGATCTCAGAAAATATCACTGCTTTAGGAAATATTTCATTGGCCTCTTCACAAATCCATTTCCTATAGTCAGATTGTATAGATTTGTTTTTAAAAAGTTCACAGAAAATGCATATTATTAAAAATAATAGAATAATCAAGGTTCAGGAAGGCAAGTTTAATGAGAAAGTGTGAATATAAATATGACAGAAACAATTATAATGCAAAGTCTCCAGCATAGACCAAATCACCAAAAGGAAGGGAAAAAAAAAACAACCAAAAATAAAAAAATGAGGACAACATATGTGAAATTCCAGACATCATTAAACACCCAATTATCCATATAGTGGATATTCCAAAAGGTGAAGAATCTGCTGAAGGCACTGAAAAACTCTTTCATGAAATACTATCTGAAAATTTTCCAAACATAGAGAAACATGGAACCATTCAGACCTAAGAAATAAAAAAGGCCCCAAATATATCAATACAAAAATTCCCCCCAGCATATCATAACCAGATTGGTAAAAATTAAAAATGAAAGACAAAGACAATATTATAAAAATGGCATGGGAGAAACATCAAGTTATTTATAAAGGCTATCCCATTAGGCTAATGTCAGAACTCTCAACTGAAACAATACAGGCAAAGAAGGAATGAGAAGATGTGTTCAAAACATTAATAGAAAAATTTTCAACCAATAATACTATATCCAGCAGTTCCCCTTTCACCACATCCTCACCAGCACTTATTGTTTTTTGTTTATTTAATCTTAGTTATTCTGAGTGGGGTTAGGTGGTATCTCATTGTTGTTTTGATCTGCATTTCCCTTATGATGAGGGATGTTGAGCATTTTTTCATGTCTTTTAGCTATTAGTATGACATCTCTAGAGAGTGGTTTTTTCAACTCATTCTCCCATCTTTTAATAGGATTGATCGTCTTTTTTTGAAACAGCTGTTTGAGTTCCTTGTGAATTCTGGTTTGCAACACTATTCACAATTGCTAAGTCATGGAAACAACCCAAATGTCCACGAACAGATAAATGGATAGAAAAACTGTGGTGCATATACTCTATGGAACACTATTCAGCCATTAAAAAAAAAAAGGAAAAAAGAAAAAAAAACTGACTTCTGATAGGAAGTGGATGAATATGGAAGATTTATTGCTGAGCGAAGCAAGCTAGGCTATGAAAGAGAGGCATTGTATGTCCCCCCTTAATATATACCAAGTATCCGCACTCTATGACTGAAACTAACTGACTAAAAGATATAGAAACACAGTATATAGATGTAAATACCAGATATAGTATGTGTGAAAGAGGAGGGTCTGAGGAAGGACATTTAGGAGAAAAATAGGGAGGCAAAGCATTAATGGCACAAAGAAATGTGGTATTATCTGTTGAACATATTTTGTAATTTTATCAACTGTACTAAGGAGAATTGTTCACTTGTTGAAATATCCATTTTGTAAGCCAAATAATAATGTAATTGAATGTATAAAAGAAAATGAAATTTAAAACAATTTTAAAAATAAAAAAAATTTTTAAAAATTTTAAAAAGAATACTATATCCAGCAAGATTGTCTTTCAAACAGAAAGATCAAATAAAAGTATTCTCTGATAAACAAAATCTCTAAGAGTTCAGCAATAATAGACCAGCTCTACAGTATGGAGGGGAGTGTTGTATCATGATTTAAAGAAAGGCAACAGTAATACAGTATCAAAAACACTGCAAAAATGGTTAACAAAATGAAAGGGATAAGTCTGTGAATGTCAGTAATACACTGAATGTTAACAGTTTCAATTCTCCCATTAAAAGACATAGTCTGGCTGAATGGATACAAAAGCAGAAGCAATCTATATGCTGCTTTTAAGAAACACACCTCACTGATACAGATGTACATAGATTGAAAGTGAAGGGCTGGAAAAAGATATTCCATACAAATGGAAACCAAAAAAAAGCCTGTAATAGTGATACTGATATCAGACAAAATACACTTTAAGATGAAATTTATAAAGAGACAAAAGAGGACATTATATAATAATAAAAGGACTTGTTCACCAAGAAGATATAAAGAGACAAAAGAGGATATTATTTAATAATAAAAGGACTTGTTCACCAAGAAGATATAATACTTGTAAATATCTATACACGAATACTGGAGCATCTAAATACATCAAAGAGAGACTGATCTCAAGTGAGAGATAGACTGCAACACAATAATTGTAGAGGATCTTGACACAAGATTGACTCCTCTGGAAATATCATCTAAACAAAAAATAAACAAAGAGATGCAAGATCTAAATAATATCATACATGAAATGGACTTGATAAATATCTACAGAATATTTCACCCTACTGCTACAATATATATGTATTTTTCTCACCCCCGTATGGAACATTTTCAAAGAGTGACCACATGATAGGGCATAACACAAGTCTTTACAAATTCAGAGTTACAGAAACTCTACCTAAGCATCTTTTCTGACCACGACTTGAAGTCAACTACAGAAAAAGTCCTCGAAAAATTACAAACACATGGAAACTAAACAAACTATTTCTAAATAGCTTGCGACTATAGAAAAATTACAACTTAAATCAAAAGGTTTATAGAAACCAATGATAATGAACAAACAAGTGTTTATAACGTATGAGACACAGCAAAAGCTGTCATACAATTAATTTCATAGCAATTAATGCCCACAAGAAAAAAGCAGAAAGGTGGTAAACAAACAACCTAACAACACAACTTGGGGAACTGAAAAAACAACAACAAAAAGCCAAAATAAAAATTCCAGAAGAAAATAAATAACAAAGATTCAAACAGAAATAAATGAAATAGAGAATAAAGGAAATATACAGAAAATAAACAAACGCAAAAGCTAGTTCTTTGACAAAGTAAAAGAAATTGACACACCATTAGCTAGATTAATCAAGAACATGGAGGGAACAGCAGTTAGCATAATGGCTATGTCACTGGACTCCCACGTAGTCAACAGCGGTTCAAGTCCCAGACCCGGTGTCTTAAACTCACACCGGGCGCATATGCGTGCGTGCCCAAGATCCCAAGAGGAGAATGGAGGAGAAGGCATTGCGGTGTGGCCACCCTCCCGGGGGGTGATTTCACACTTTCTATCTCTTTGTCTCTCTCTGTCTGTCTGGTGAGCACATGCACCCTATGGCAAAAAAAAAAAAAAAAAAAAAAAAACCCTCCCAAAAAAAAAGAAGAAGAACATAGAAATAAACTAGATAAATCAAATCAGCAAGAGAACAGGTGTTATTACAATGTATATAACAGAAATACAAAATATCATCAGAGAGTACTACGGTGACTATGCAAACAAACAAGAAAATCTAAATAATACGGACAAATTTCTGGACACATATACTTACCAGTTTTCAACCAGAAGGAAATAGAAAGTCTGAATAGACCTATAGCAGCAAATAAGATTGTACCAGTAATAGATAGTCTCTCAACAAGGAAAAGCCCAGATCCAGATGGATTTATTTCAGAATTATTTGGGGGGGAAGGTTTAATTTCTGAATTCCACAAAACTTTAAAAGAACAACTAAACCCAATTCCCCTTAAACTAGTTCAAAAATTTCAAAAGAGAGGAACCTTCCCGTATTAATTCTATGAAGCCTCCATCACCTTAATTCCAAAACCAGACAAGGACATAACAAAAAAGAAAACTTCAGGCCCATATCCATGAAGAATACAAATGCAAAAATTCTCAACAAGATACTAGCAAATCATATTCAACAACATATTAAAAAGATTATACAAGCTATCTATGAAAAACCCATCGCAAACATCATCCTGAATGGAGAAAAGCTGAAAGCTTTCCCACTAAAAATGGGTACAAGACAAGGATGCCCACTTTCCCCACTCCTTTTCAATATAGTACTGGAAGTCCTCGCCAACACAATCAGAAAACTGGAAAAATAAAGGGCATCCAAATAGGAAAAGAAGAGGTGAAACTCTCTCTCTTTGCAGATGACATGATTGTGTACATAAAAGACCCAGTGATTTCCATGAAAAAATTTCTGGAAGTAATGCACAAATACAGTAAAGTTGCAGGATACAAAATTAATATACAGAAGTCTATAGCATTTCCATATACAAACAACAGGTAGATGGAGATAGAACTGAAAAAAGTTATTCCATTTACCATAGCCACCAAAAGTATAAGATACTTAGGGATAAATCTAACCAAAGAAGTTGAAGACCTCCACAAGGAAAACTATGAGAAACTAAAAAAAGAAATTGAAAATGACACAA
>NW_006160031.1:99923-169998 GCF_000334495.1 Tupaia belangeri chinensis
CAGTCGATATTCCCAAAAATAGACTAAGAAGTTTCTGCGAGGCAAAAGACACAGTAATTAGTGTGAATCGACATCCCTCAGAATGGGAAAATATTTTTGTAAATTATGCATCAGATAAGGGACTTATAACCAAAATACACAAGGAACTAAAGAAGTTGTTTTTAAAAAAGATGATCAATCCTATTAAAAGATGGGAGAAGGAGTTGAAAAAAAAAAAAAAAACACTCTCTAAAGATGACATAGGAAGGGAACCAGCAGTTAGCATAATGGCTATGTCGCTGGATTCCCACGTAGTCGACCGCGGTTCGTGTCCCAGACCTGGTGGCTTAGAACTCACGCCAGGCACGTGTGCATGCGTGGCCAAGATGCCAAGAGGAGGATGGAGGAGAAGGGATGTCGGTGTTCCCCCTGGCGGGGTGATTTCTCGCTTTCTGTCTCTATGTCTCTCTCTGTCAGTCTGGCAAGCACATGTGCCCTATAGCGAAAACCTCTCAAAAAAAAAAAAATAAGGATCTTAAGCTTAGTCTCTCTTTCTCCTGCTGTCAGTGACGTGGGAACGCTCGGCCTGACCATTTTCTACAAACCCCCAGAGCTGTACACGGTACCTTCATGGGGTTGTGATTATCCGTGGTGGTGCTGCCGAACATGCTGGTCCCACCAGTTCCAAAACCCGAGGTCGTTCCAAACAGACTCATTCTGGCCCTTAAACAAAAAAGAAAGAAAAATGTCAAGGGCAGGTCCTTTCCTAAGTAACAAATGTCACTGAGAAACGATAAAAAGGTAATTAAGCCAGAGAAGGGAACTACTCTAAATGGCTTGGTGCTAGGCTTCTCTTTTCAGAAGAGTTCTACATACGGGAGAAGGAGGGTGCTTTTTAAAAAATAAATGTTCTGGGGCCAGCATGTGGCATGGTGGTTAAGGTGCTGGACTCCCATAGCCGAACACGATTCAAGTCCCAGACCTGGTACCTTGAGAAACATGCCAAGAACATACGAGTGTGTGTGAGCCCCAAATCCTGGGAGAATGAAGGGATTGTGGGGTGGCCATCCCTCTGTGGGGATGAATTCCCACTTTCCTTCTTTGGTGAATGCATGTGCCCTATGCCCAAAACCTAAAAGATCAACCAGTTCTCCAGGGCTGAGCAGGGACACGTGACGCTCTCCCTCTTGTTGCCGCCACCTTTCTGCCAGTGCACGGCATGCTGCTCCCTGCCTAGGGACATTCAGGGTAGCAGTTCCTTCAGCTGCCAGTTCCCTCCCCTCCAAACCCCAAGGCTGGCCCATGTGGGAAAGTTGCCGGTTGGTGACTCCCTGGTAAGCTGGGCTAGCAGGTGCCTGTGACCCAGACTGGCTGAGGCTTCTGCATGGTGACAGTGTCAAGACCCCAGCAGGAGTGCTAGGTCTCTGTCTCTCTTGTCTATGTTTCACTCGGGGACTAAGTAAACAACAACAACAACACACTTTCTACTTTAGACTAATTCTAGATTTACAAAAAGTCTACTATATCACATTGACAAAAAGAAAGACAAAAACCATATAATCATATCAATCGATGCAGAAAAAGCATTCAATAAAATACAAAAATCCCTTCATGATTATGACTACCAGCAAAATTGGTATAGAAGGGCTATTCCTTAACACAATCAAAGCCATTTATCATAAACCCACAGCTGAATGGAGAAAAAAACTCAAATAAAAACCGGAACAAGACAAGGCTACCACTTTGCCACTCTTTCTGGAATTTATAGCCAATGCAATTAAACAAGAGAGTCAAA
Organism: Tupaia belangeri chinensis; assembly: GCF_000334495.1. NCBI lineage: Eukaryota > Metazoa > Chordata > Mammalia > Scandentia > Tupaiidae > Tupaia > Tupaia belangeri. The sequence goes on from NW_006160031.1 coordinate 101,698, forward strand.
TAAAAGGCATCCAAGTAGGAAAAGAGTGAAATTATTTCTATTTGCAGATTATATGATGTTATACATAGAAAATCCAAAAGAATCTTTTAAAAAACTCCTGAAGTGATAACCAATATAGTAAAATGGTAGAATAAGAAATCAATGTACAAAAACCTATAGCATTTTTATACACCAAAATGGACATACTAAGACAGAATTGAAGAAAGAAATCCCATTTATAATAACTACAAAACCAATAAGATATCTAGGAATAAACCTTACCAAAGGCATAAAAGATTTCTATACAAAAAATTATGAAACACTAGAAAAAGAAATTAAAAATGATATGAAAAGGTAGAAAATATCCCACATTCCTGGATTGAAAGAATTGATATAATCAAGATGAAAATCCTACCCAAATTAATCTACAAATTCAATGCAATCCTAAACAAACTACCTAAAATATTCCTCACAAAAATAGGAAAAACGATCATATGGGGACCAGGAGTGGGCATAATGGCTATGTTGCTGGACTCCCATGTAGTCGACCACAGTCGAGTCCCAAACTCAGTGATTTAAACTCATGCCAGATGCATGTGCATGTGTGCCCCAAGATTGCAAGAGGACAATGGAGGAGAAGGGATTGTGGTGTGGCCATCCCCCTGGGAGCTGATTTCTCACTTTCTGTCTCTCTCTGTTTTTCTGGTGAGCACACATGCCCTATAGCAAAAATCAATTTAAAAAATCGTAAAATTTGCCTGGAAGCATAAAAGACCAAGTATTACCAAAGCAATACTGTGCAAAGGGAATAAAGTAGGAGGCAACTTACTTCCTGATCTCAAAACATATTGCAAAGCCATGATAATTAAAACAGGATAGTATCAGCATAAAACAAACAGATAGACCAATGGAATAGAGTTGAGAACCCCCAAAATAAACAGAAAACAAAAAAGTAAAGCTATTTGCTGATGATTAATTGTACAGTAATGTCTTTGTTTTGACTGATATGCATGGCAATTGTGCTGAAAAAGAAATGGTATACACTCTAAAGATATACATGATTAAATGTAATATAAAAATAAAAGTCAACAAATTATATTCTAATTAAAAATCATTTTCTAGCATTCTAAAAAAGAAAATATTCCCCCAAAAAGTTGGGTTTGAATCCACAATTCTTCCCTCTCTTAATTTATTTTCCCTAGACAGATGTATAGTAGCAAAGTTCCAAACAAACCTACTATACTGTTGAATTAATTCCAACATTTAAGTTCACATGTGCATTGGTTATTAAAATGACAAAGAATAATTGTCATATCATTGTTGTCCTGCATCTGAGAAAAATTCATTGATATCCACAATTGGATGTACTGATTCCCAGTGGACACTCCACTTTATGCCTGAAAAAAAGCCTCTAGGAAGCACAGCACACCTCATTGTGACCACTGCCCACAACACTTTAATGGACAGCACAAAATTGCAGTCCTCAGCATACCTCACTGAGATCCAAATCTCAAAGAGACCCTGAGAAATATTCATTGAGATTCACAATTTGATGTACTTATTCCCAGAGCACACCACACTTTAAGCCAGAAAAAATCCTCTAGGACCTACAGCACACCTCATTGTGACCACCAAACACAACACTGTAACCCACAGCACAAAACTACAACCCGCAGCCTACCGCACTGAGACCCAAAACTCAATGAAAACATTAGAATATTCATTGAGACCCACAATTGAATGTACTGATACCCAGAGCACACTCCACTTTAAGCCAAATAAAAGCCTCTAGGACACACAGCACACCTCATTGTGACCACCGCATACAACACTGAAAACTACAGCACAAAACTGCAACTCTCAGCATGCCGTACTTAGACCCACATGTCAAAGAGATACTGAAAAATATTCATTGAGACATACAATTGGATGTACTGATACCCAGATAACACCACACTTTAAGCCAGAATATAGGCGCTATGACCCACAGCACACCTCTTTGAGACCAGAGCACACAACACTTTCACCCACAACACCAAACTTCCACCTTTAGCATACCGCACAGAGATCCAAAGATCAATCAGACCCTGAGAAAAATTCACTGAGGCCCACAATTGGTTGTACTGATACCCAGAGCGCACCCCACTTTAATCCAGAAAGAAAACCTCTAGGACCCACAGGACACCTCATTGTGACCATCACACACAGCACTGTAACCACAGCACAAAACTGTGCCACTCAACATAATTCACTGAGACCCAAACTTCAAAGAGACCCTGAGAAAAATTCATTTGAACCCAAAACTGGATGTACTGATACCCAGAAACCACCCCATTTTAAGCCAGAAAAAAAAGCCTCTAGGACTCACAGCTCATCTCGTTGCGACCACCACATACAACACTGTAACCCTCAGCACAAAGTTGCAAACCTCAGCATACCCCACTGAGGCCCAAATCGCAAAGAGATACTGAGAAAAAAATCATTGATAACCACAATTTGATGTAAGGATGCCGAGATCACACCACACTTTAAGCCATAAAAAAGGCGCTATGACCCAGAGAACACCTTTTTATGACCACCGCACACAACACTGTAACCCACAGCACAAAACTGCGCCTCTGAACATACTGCACTGAGAACAAACCTCAAAGAGACCCTGAGAAAAATTCATTGAGACCAACAATTTTATGTACTGATACTCAGTGCACACCCTACTTTAAGCCAGAAAAGAGCCTCTAGGACCCACAGCACACTTCATTGTGACCACCGCACACAACATTGTAACCCACAGCACAAAATGGAGACCCTCAGCATACCACACTCAGACACAAATCTCACAGAGACCCTGAGAAATATTCATTGAGACCAATTGGATTGTACAGATACCCAGAACACATCACACTTTAAGCCAAAAAATGTGCTATGACCCACAGCACACCTCTTTGATACCACAGCACACAACACTTTAACTCACAGCACAAAACTTCCACACTTAGCATACTGCATGGAGATCCAAAGATCAATGACACACTCAGAAAGATTCATTTAGGCCCACAACTGGTTACACTGATACCCAGAGCACAGCCCACTTTAAGCCATAAAAAACCTGTAGTACCCACAGCACACCACATTGTGACCACCACAAACAACATTGTAACCCACACCACAAAACTGTGACCCTTAGCATACCGCACTGAGACCCAAATCTAAAAGAGACCCTGAGAAATATTCATTGAGACTGACATTTGAATGTACAGATACCCAGAGAAACCCCAAATTTAAGCCAGAAAAAATACCTCTAGGAACCACAGCTCACCTCATTGTGATCACCACACACAAAAGTGTAACCCACAGCACAAAACTGTGCCCTTCAACATACCGCAGTGAGACCCAAACCTCAAAGAGTCCCTGAGAAAAATTCATTAATACCCACAATTGGATACACTGATTTCCCAGTGCATACTCCACTTTAAACCAGAAAAAGCCACAATGAGGACCCACATCACACCTCATTGTGACCACCACACACAACCCTGTTAGCCACAGCACAAAACTGTGACCCTCTGCATACCGCATCTAGACTCAAACCTCAAAGAGACCCTGAGAAAAATTCATTGAGACCTGCAATTGAATTTACTGATACCCAGAGCACAGCCCACTTCAGCCAGAAAAAAGCCTGTTGGACACACAGCACATCTCATTGAGATCACAGAACACAACACTGTAATCCACAGCACAAAACTGTGACCTCAGCATATGCCACTGAGACAAAAACCTCACTGAGACTGAGAGAAAAAGTCATTGAGACCCACAATTGGATTTACTGACACCCAGAGCACATCCTACTTTAAGCCAGAAAAAGACTCTTCGACCAACAGCACACCTCATTGTGACCACAGCTCACAACACTGTAACCCACAGTACAAAACTGCAATCCTCAGCCTACCCATCTGTGACCCAAACCTCAAAGAGACTCTGAGAAAAATTCATTGAGACCCACAATTGGATTTACTGATACCCAGAGCACACCCCAATTTTAGCCAGAAAATAATCTCTAAAACACACAGCACACCTCATTGTGAACACCACACAAAAAAACTGTAACCCACAACAAAAAACTGTGACCCTCAGTATATCCCACTGAGACCCACATCACAGAGAGACCCTGAGAGAAATTCATTGAGATTAAGAACTGGATGTACTGATACTGAGAGCACACAGCATTTTAAGCCAGAAAATAGCTTCTAGGACTCACAGCACACCTCAGTGGGAGCACAACACACAACATTGTAACCCACAGCACAAAACTGCAACCCTCAGCATATACCACTGAGACCCAAACCTCCATTAGACCAAGAAAAAAAGTCATTGAGGGAACCAGCAGTTAGCTTAATGGCTATGTCACTGGACTCCGATGTAGTCGACCACGGTTCACATCCCAGACCCGGTGGCTTAAAACTCACACCGGGCGCGTGTGCGTGTGTGCCCAAGATCCTGGGAGGAGAACGGAGGAGAAGGGATTGCGGCATTACCATCCCCCCTGGAGGGGAATTTCTTGCTTTCTGTCTCTATGTCTCTCTCTGCCTGTCTGGCGAGCGCACACACCCTATAGCAAAAACCTCTCCCCAAAAAAAAAAGTCATTGAGACCCACTTTTGGATTTACTGATACCAAGAGCACACCTACTTTAAGCCAGAAAAAACTCTAGGTCCCACAGCACACCTCTTTGAGACATCAGCACACAACTCTGTAACCCACATAACAAAACTGTGACACTCAGCATACCCCACTGAGAATGAATCTCACAGATACCCAGAGAAAAATCATTGAGACTAACAATTGGATTTACTGGTACACAGAGCACACCCCACTTTAAGCCTGAAAATAGCCTTTATGATCCACAGAATACCTCATTGTGCCCACTGCACACAGCACTGTAACCCACAGCATAAAACTGTGACCCTCAGCATATCTCACTGAGATTCAAACCTCACAAAGACCCTGAGAGAAATTCATTGAGACCCACAATTGGATGTAATTATACAATAGAGGACACTCCACCTTAAGCCAGAATATAGCCTCTAGGACCCACAGCACAGCTCATTGAGAGCACAACACACAACACTGTAACCCACAGCACAAATCAGGGTCCTTCAGCATACCCCGCTGAGACTGAAACCTCACTGAGACCCAGAGATAAAGTCATTGATACCCACAATCGGATGTACTGATACCCAGCACACACCCCACTTTTAAGCCAGGAAATATCCTCTTGGACCCACGGCACACCTCTTTCAGAACACAGCCACAACACGATAACCCACAACACAATACTGCATTCCTCAGCATAACGCACTGAGACCAAAAGCCCACCAAGACCCAGAGAAAAGGTTATTGAGACCCACAATTGAATTTACTGATACCCAGAGCACACCCCACTTTAATCCCAAAAACAGCCTCTTCAGCCCACAGCACAACATGTTGTGACCACAGTATGTAACACTGTAAACCACAGCACATAACTGTGACCCTCAGCATACCCCACTGAGACTCAAACCTCAAAGAGACTCTGAGAGAAATTCATTGAGATTCACAACTGGATGTACTGATACTTAGAGCACACCACACTTTAAGCCAGAAAATTGCCTTTGGGGCCCACAGCACACCTCATTGAGAGCACAGCATACAACACTTTAACCCACAGCACAAGACTGTGACCATCATAATACCCCACTGAGAACCAAACCTCACTGAAAATGAGAAAAAGTCATTGAAAGCCACAAATGGATTTACTAAAACCCATAGAACACCCCACTTTAAGATAGAAAACAACCTTTATGACCCCCAGCACACCTCGTTTTGACCACCACCCACGACACACCCACAGCACAAAACTGTGACCCTCAACATACACCACTGAGACCCAAACCTTAAAGAGACCCTGAAAAAATTTCATTGAGACCCACAATTCAATTTACTGATACCCAGAGGACCCCCCCCACTTTAAGCCAGAAAAATGCCCCTTGGACCTACAACACACCTCATTGAGGCCACAGCACACAACACTCTAACCCACAGCACAAAACTGCAACCCTCAGCATACCCCACTTAGAAACCTCACTGAGACTGAGAAGAAAAGTCATTGAGACCCACAATTCAATTTACTGATTCCCAGAGCACACCCCATTTTAAGCCTGTGAACAAACTCTTCCTTCCACAGAACATCTCATTGTGACCACCGCACAGAATGTTGTAATCCACAAAATTGCAACCCGCAGCATACCCCACTGAGATTCAAACTTCACAAAGACCCTGAGAGAAATTCATTGAGACCCACAATAGGATGCACTGATACTCAGAGTACACCCCACTTTAAGCCAAAGAATATCTTCTAGAACCCACAGCACACCTCATTGAGACCACAGCACACAATATTGTAATGCTCAGCACAAAAAATGTGACCCTTAGCATACCCCACTGAGATACAGACCTCACTGAAACGGAGAGAAAAGTCATTGAGACCCAAAATTGGATTTATTGATACCCAGAGTACACCCCACTTTAAGCCTGAAAACAGACTCTTCAACCCACAACACACTTCTTTGAGACCACAGCATAATAAACTGTAACACTCAGTACAACACTGTGAACTTCAGCATACCCCACTGAGATCAGAACCATACTGAGACACAGAGAAAAAGTCATTGCAACCCACAATTGGATGTACTGATACCCAGAGCACACCCTACTTTAAGCCAAAAAGTCTCCAGGACCCACAGTACACATCATTGAGACCACAGCACACAACACTGTAATCCACAGCAGAAAACTGCTACCCTCAGCATACCCCAATGAGACAGAAACCTCACTGAGACCGAGAGAAAAATCATTGATACAATTGGATTTACTGATACCGGGAGCACATACCATTTTAAGCCAGAAAATAGCCTCTAGGACCCATGGCACACAGCACTGAAAACCACAGCCAAGAATATACCCCACTGGGACAGAAACCTCACTGAGACCCACAGAAAAAGTCATTGAGACACACAATTGGATATACTGATACACAGAGCACACTGCACTTTAAGCCCAAAAACAGCCTATTCAACCAACAGCACACTTTATTGTGACTGCACACAACACTGTAATTAATAGCACAAAACCATGACCCTGAGCATACCCTACTGAGACCCATACCTCAACACGTCCCTGAGAAAAATTCATTGAGATCCCCAATTGGATGTACTGACACCCAGAGTACACCCAACTTTAAGCCAGAAAAAAATCCTCTAGGACCCACAAAACACCTCATTGAGACCATAGCGCATAAAATTGTAACCCTCAATACAAAACTTCAAAACTCAGCATAACCCACTGAGATCTAAACCACACTAAAACACAGATAAAGTTGTTGAGACCCACAATCGGATGTACTGATACCCAGAGCACACCCCACTTTAAGCCAGTAAAAAAGACTCTTGGATCCACAGCACACCTCATTGAGACTGCAGCACACAACACTGTAACCCACAGCACAAAACAGCAACCCTCAGCATACCCCACTGAGACCCAAACCTCAAAGAGGCCCTGAGAAAAATTTATTGATACCCACATTTGGATTTACTGATACCCAGATCATACCCCACTTTAAGCCAGAAAACAGCCTCTATGAACTACAGCACACCTCATTGTGAACACCACACACTACAACTGTAACCAACAGCACAAAACTGCAACTCTCAGCCTATCCCACTGAGACTCAATCCTCAAAGAGACCCTGAGAGAAATTCATTCAGACTCACAGTCGGATGTACTGATACTTAAAACACACCCCACTTTAAGCCACAACATAGACTCTAGGACCCACAGCACACATCATTGAGAGCACAGCACAGAAAACTGTAACCCACAGCACAAAACTGCTACCATCAGCATATCCCACTGAGACAGAAACCTCACTGAGACCCAGAGAAAAAGTCATTGAGACCCACAATTGGATCTAATGATACACAGAGTACACCCTACTTTAAGCCTGAAAAATGCCTCTTGGACCCACAGCACAGGTGTGCTGCCTATCACAGTGTGGTGTGTGGTGGATTAAAGTTGGGTATGCTTTGGCTCCAGTGACTGGTACTGTGGGTGTCATTGAGGTTTGTTATGGGTCTCAGTGAGGTTTGAGACGTAGTGGGGTGTGCTGTGTGTCTCTTTTGTGTAGTGGGTTTCAGGGATGTGTGTGGTGTTCTCAATGAGGTGTGCTGCCTCTCACAGTGGGGTGTGCAGTGGCTTAAAGTGGGATGTGCTTTGGGTAAAGTGAGTGGTGCTGTGGAACTCAGTAACATTTGAGACTTACTGTGTTGTGCTGTGGGTCTCGGTATTTGGGGATGTGTTTCTGGGATGTGTGCAGTGGTTTCAATGAGGTGTGCTGCCTGTTGCAGGGGGTGTGCAGTGGCTTAAAGTGGGATGTGCTTGGGTCCCGGGAATAGTTTTGTGACTGTCAGTGAGGTTTGCTGTGGTTCTCAGTGAGATTTGAGTCTTAGTGGGCTGTGCTGTCAGTCTCAAGTAGTGCTGTGGGTTTCAGGAATGTCTTTGGTGGTCTCAATGAGGTGTGCTGCCTGTCACAGTAGGGTGTACATTGGCTTAAAATGGAGGTATGTATTGAGTCCAGAGACTGGTACTGTGACTGTCAGTGAGGTTTGGTGTGGGTGTCAGTGAGGTTTGAAGCTTGGTTAGGTGTCCTGTGGGTCTCAGGCTCGTGTGGTGGGTTTCAAGGATGTGTGCAGTTGTCTCAATGATGTATGCTGCCTGTCGCATTGGGCATGCAGTGGATTAAACTGGGGTGTGCTTTGGATCCAGAGAATGGTGCTGTGAGTGTCAGTGATGTTTGCTGTGGGTCTCACAGAGGTTTGAGACTTAGTGGGTTGTGCTGTGGGTCTCAGGATTGTGCGGTGTGTTTCAAGGATGTGTGTGGTGCTCTAAAGGAGATGGACTGTCTGTCGCAGTGGGGTGTGTGGTGGCTTAAATTGAGGTGTGCTTTAGGTCCAGTGAATGATATTGTGGGAGTCAGTGAGGATTGCTGTTGGTCTCAGTGAGTTTTGAGACTTAGTGAGGTATGCTGTGGTTCTCAGGATTGTGCAGTGGGTTTCAGGAATATGTGCAATGGTCTAAATGAGGTGTGCTGCCTGTCGCAGTGAGGTCTGCGGTGGCTTAAATTTGGGAGTGCTTTGTGTGAAGTGAATGGTAGCGTGCGTGTTAGTGATGTTTGCTGTGGGTCTCAGTGACGTTTGAGACAGTGGGGTGTGCTGTGGGTCTCAGGTTTGTGTGGCGATTTTCAGGGATTTGTGTGGTGGTCTCAACAAGATGTTCTGTCTGTCATAGTGGGGTGTGCAGTGGCTTAAAGTGGGGTGTGCTTTTGGTCCAGTGAATGGTGCTGTGAATGGTGCTGTGGGTGTCAGTGATGATTTCTGTGGGTCTCAGTGAGGTTTCAGTGTAAGTAGGGTGTGCTATGTGTCTCAGGGTGTGCGGTGGTTGTCAGGTATGTGTGTGGTGGTCTCAATAAGGTTTGCATTCTGTCACAGTGCAGTTTGTGGTGGCTTAAAGTGGGTGTGCTTTGGGTTCAGTGAATGGTACTGTGGGTGTCAGGGAGGATTTCTGTTGGTCTCAGTGAAGTTTGAGACTTAGTGGGGTGTGCTGTGGGTCTCAGGTTTGTGTGGTGGATTTCAAGGATGTGTGTCATTGTCTCAATGAGGTGTGCTGCCTGATACATTGCATGTTCAGTGGATTAAAATGGGGTCTGATTTGGGTTCAGAGAATGGTGCTGTGTCAGTGATTTTTGTGGGGTGTTATTTGTGTTCAGAGAATGGTGCTGTGTCAGTGATTTTTGTTGTGGGTTTCACAGAGGTTTGAGACTTAGTGGGGTGTGCTGTGGGTCTCAGTATTGTTTGGTGGGTTTATGGGTGTATGTGGTGGTCCAAATGAAGTGTATTTCCTGTTGCAGTGGGGTTTGTGGTGGTTTAAATTGGGGTATTCCTTGGATCCAGTGAATGGTGCTGTGGGTGTCAGTGAGGTTTGCTGTAGATCTCAGTGAGTTTTGAGACTTATTGGGGTGTGCTGTGGGTCTCAATTTTGTGCAGTGGGTTTCAGGATTGTGTGCAGTGGTTTCAATGAGGTGTTCTGCCTCATTGTGTGGGTCTAGAGAATTTTGCTGCTGATGTCAGTGAGGTTTGCTGTGGCTTTCAGTAAGGTTTAAGTCTTAGAGGGTGTGCTGTGTGTCTCAGTTTTGTACGGTAGGTTTCAGGGATGTGTGCAGTGGTCTCAAGAGGTGTGCTGCCTGTCACAGATGGGTGTGAAGTGACTTAAAGTGGAGTGTGCTTTGGGTAAAGTGAATGGTACTGTGGGTGTCAGTGAGGATTGCTTTGGGTCTCAGTGAGGTTTGAGACTTAGTGGGGTGTTCTGTGGGTTTCAGGTTTGTGTGGTGGGTTTCAAGGATGTGTCTCAACGAGGTGTGCTGCCTGTTGCATTGGGGTTTTGGTGGATTAAAGTGGGGTGTGGTTTTGCTCCAGTGAATGGTGCTGAGTGTCATTGAGGTTTGCTGTAGGTTTCACTGAGGTTTGGGTATGATTGGGGTGTGCTGCGGGTCTCATGATGGTGCAGTAGTTTTCAGGGATGTGTGTGTGGTCTCAATGAGGTGTGCTACTTGTAGAAGTGGGGTGTGCTGTGGCTTAAAGTTGGGTGTGCATTGGGTAAAGTGAATGATACTGTGGGTCTAAGTGATGCTTGCTGTTTTTCTCAGTGAGATTTGGGTTTGAGTGGGGTGTGCTGTGGGTCTCAGGTTTGTGCAGCAGTTTTCAGGGATGTGTGTGATGCTCTCATTGAGGTGTGTTGCTGGTCGCAGTGGAGTGTGCTGTGGCTTAAAGTTGGCTGTGCATTGTATATAATGAATGCTACTTTGAGTCTCAGTGAGGTTTGCAGTGGGTCTCAGTGAAGTTTGGGTCTGAGTGAGGTGTGCTGTGTGTACAGTCAATGGTACGTTGGGTCTCAGTGAGGTTTGTTGTGGGTCTCAGTGAGATTTGAGTCTGTGTGTTTTGTGCTGTGTGTCTCAGGTTTGTGCGGTAGGTTTCAGAGATGTGTGCTATGGTCTCAATGAGGTCTGCTGCTGGTCACAGTGGAGTGTGCTGTGGCTTAAAGTTGGGTGTGCATTGGGTAAATTGAATGATACTGTGGGTTTCAGTGAGATTTGCTGTGGGTCTCAGTGAGCTTTGGGTCTGAGTGGGGTGTGCTGTGGGTCTCAGGTTTGTGTAGGTTTAAGGGATGTGTGCTGTGGTCTCAATGGGGTGTGCTGCTGGCTGCAGTGAGATGTGCCACCACTTAAATTAGAGTGTGCATTGGGTACAGTGAATGGTACTTTGAGTCTCAGTGAGGTTTGCTGTGGGTCTCAGTGGGGTGTTCTTTGTGTCTCATATTTGTGTGATAGTTTTCAGAGGTGTGTGCATTGGTCTCAATGAGGTGTGCTGTTTGTCACAGTGAACTGTCCTGTGAGACTCAATGAGGTTTGGGTCTGGGTGGGGTGTGCTGTGGTTCACGGTTTTGTGTTGTGGTCTTCAGTGTTGTGTGCTGTGGTCTTACAGAGGTGTTGTGTGGATCACAGAGCAGTGTGCTGTGGGTTAAAATGGGGTGTGCTGTGTATTTTGGTGCATCTTGCTGTGGGTCTCAGTGAGGTTTGGGTCAAAATGGGGTGTGCTATGGGTCGCAGTTTTGTGCTGTGGTCTCAGTGTTGTGTGCTGTGGTCTCATGAGATGTGATGCAGCTCACAGTAGAATGTGCTGTGGTTTAAATTGGGATGTGCTGTGGATTTCAGTGAATTGTGCTGTGGGTCTCAGAGAGGTTTGCTGAGGGTCTCAATGATGCTTGAGTCTGAGTGGGGTGTGCTGTGGTTAGCAGTTTTATGCTGTGGGTCTCAGTAATGTGTGCTGTGGTCTCACTGAGGTGTAGTGCAGCTAAAAAAGGGCTGTGCTGTGGGTTACAAGGGGGAGCACTGTAGGTTAAAGTGGGATGTGCTTTGGATCTCAGTGAAATGGGCTGGATTCTGCATTTTTGGTCTGAATTTCCTTCTGTCACTCAGAAAGACTTTTTGGGGGGGGAGGAGAGGTTTTCTGTTATAGGGTGCATGTGCTTGCCAGAAAGACAAAGACAGAGAGACAGAAAGCGAGAAATCACCCCCCCAGAGGGGATGGCCACACCGCAATCCCTTCTCCATTCTCCTCTTGGGATCTTAGGCACATACACACATGCACCTGGCGTGAGTTTAAGCTGCCAGGTCCAGGATTGAACCGCGGTCGATTACGTGGGAGTCCAGTGACATAGTCATTATGCTAACTGCTGGTTCTCCCTATAACTGTCTCTGTCAGTCTGTCTGTCTCTCTCTAATGACCACACATGCCCTAAGGTAAAACCTCTTTTTAAAAAAATAATAAGATTGAACTATACACTATTTATAGGCAATACTTTAAAGAAACAGAAAATTTGAAAGCAAAGTATGAACATAAAGTGCTAAATAACAGAAAGTTAATTGAGCTAAAAAATAATATCTGGTGAACACTAAAGAGACAATTATTGCAAACAATAATAAAATACTTCTCATAATAATTTTTAGCTTAATTACATTGTGTTTATGGAATCTAATAAATGATTTCAATACATGGAAATTTGATGGTGTAACATATGTTCTTTTTAGTGAATGTTCCAAATGCACTTGAAAATAATGTTTATACTTTACTTGTTGGTAAGTGTTTTACAAATCTCAATCATGACAAGTAAGTTACCTAGAAATCTATGAAATGTTTTGAAATTATGCCATCACTTCTACATAACCTATGGGTCAAAGAAATAAACACGAGAGAAAATAGGAAGCATATTTCACTCTATAAAAATTGAAAATTCCACATTTGGAGAGAAATTAGAGTTTTATTACATATATTTTAAAAGAGGAAATTTTACAAATAAATTAGTTACACAAGCTCCCAAATCAAAAAACAAGGAACATAAGGGAAAATTAAAACAAAACAAGAATAATAAAGGAAATAAGTTTTGGGGAGAGTCCATGCTCAGGGCTTGGGAGCCACTTCAGAACTATTGGACTTCATCACCTACAGTTCAAGCCTCCTGTGCTCAATCCATCTGCCTACCCACTGGCAGTCTTGAGCCAAATGTGGGCAGGGCTTTGGGTTGAGTTCCAGCTTAGGACCTAGGAGCCAAGTGGGAACTTTCAGTTTTCATAACCCAAGGTCCCAGTCAACTAAACTGGCAAGAGTGTTGAGCCCAGTCTGGGCAGAGCTTTGGAATGAGACCTGGGAGCCACTTCGGAACTTTGCACTTAATCACCCACTATCCTAGTTACCTGTGCTTGCCCATTCCACCCACCTGCCAGGAGTCCTGAGCCAGGTCTCAGCAAGTCTTTGGGTTTGATGCCCCCTCATCAAGAGCCAAACATTTGGTAGAGGAGCTAAGCACCTGGCAGAGACCCTTGGCTCATCCCCTCCCCCACTTACCTTTGAACTCTCAAGAGCACCAGAGAGACTTGAGGTGCGGAAAGTCAGTGACTCATCGCCTGCCAATATACCTCTGAAGTCTAAGACCACAGCATTTTCTTAAGTGCAGAAAGCAATAAGAGAACAGATAGAGAGGTATAATATTAGTGGAACACAGAAATGTTTTACTACCTGTTGATGATAACATGTATAGTATTCTCAACTGGACTGGTCTGAGAAGTATTTCATGTTGGGTAAATTCCTTATACAAGCTAAATGATATATAGTGATTGAATGTTCAGAAAAAATAATGAGAAATAATAATAATAATCTGAAAAAATAATGAAAAGCTATTTGATGATGAGAATAGTAATTTCTTTGTCTTGACTGATATGCATGGTAATTGTGCTGGAAAAAGAAATGTAATACACTGTAAAGGTATATGTAATTCAATGTAATATAAAAAAGATTATGATAATAAAATTATTTTTTTTAAAAAAGCAGTGTACACCACACAGTCCCTTCTCTCTTCCTCAATTAAAGTTCAGCAACCCAATCCCAGGCACACCTGTTCTCTAGAAACTGGTAGGATGTGGAATCATTCAAGTCCAGTGAAAACACTGCAGGTTGCAGGTGAGCATCAGGTAGGTAGAGCAACAGAGAGATCACCAGTCACCTACTCCTGCATGCCTCTGAATGCTCATAATTAACTCTAAGAACTTGAGAAGAAATGTATAACTCACCAGATGACTAGAAACCATCACAGAGGCACAAGAAATATGAGCAACCAACAAAATTTCTCTCCCCCAAAGGAAAAGATAAATTCCTCCACATCCACAGACAACACAATGGAACTCATGGAAATATCAGATAAACAAATCAATATTTATAATGATAAAACTAAATGGGATGCAAGAGAAAATAGACAATGAGCTCCAGACTATGAGGAAGTACTTTCACAATTTGAAAAAATAAATAGACACCATAAACAAGAATCAAATGGAGTTATCAGAGATGAAGACTATAATACAGGAAATTAAAACCTCCCTTGAGATTACTAAAAGCAGATTAGACCATGCAGAAGATTGAATCTCGAATTTAGAAGACAAAATTTCTTACTTAGAAAAAAATCATAAAAAAGACTGAGAAAATAACCAAGAGAATGAGGGCAATATACAAGAAATACTAGATACCATTATGTGCCCAAACATTAGAATAACTGGTATTCTAGAAGATGTAGAAAATTACAAGGGCATTGGTAATGTATACCATGAAATCCTAGAAGAAAACTTTCCAAATCTAGAGAGGCATGCAAAGATCCAAAACCAAAAATACAAAGGACCCCAAATGGAATCAACCTAACAAGATCTTCTCCAAGACACATCATAGCCAGATAAGCCAAAACCACAGACAAAGACACAATACTATAATTGGCAAGAGAGAAATGTCAAGTGACTTACAAAGTCTATTCCATGAGGTTAACATCAGAACTCCTGACTGCAGGCAAAGAAAGAATGGAGAAATATATTCAAAATGTTAAATGAAAAACATTTTCAACCAGGACTTCTATAGCCAGCAAGATTATCCTTCATGTGGGAAATAAAAAAAAGATTTAAAAAAATTCTCAGATAAACTAAACCTAAAACAATTTACCTGCTCCAGGTCAACTCTTCAATAAGTTCTGAAGGGAGTGCTATACCAGGAAAACAAATGTCAGACAGACAGATATAAGAGAACATAAAACAACCAAGAAAATGGCTCAGTTAATGATAAGAACATGTCCAGAAATATCTATAACTACCTTGAATGTTAATGGATTCAATTAGTTGATAAAGATTGAATGAGTGGATTAGAAAAAACAGATCTCTATCTGTTGCCTACCAGAAATGTACCTTACGGATAAAGACAAACAGAGACCAAAAGTGAATGGGTGGAAAAAGGTATTCCATGCAAACAGAAATCAAAAAAGGGCTGGAGTTGCGATATTGATTTCAGACCAAATGGGCCTTAAGACAAAAACTGTAAGGAGAGACAAAGAAGGGCATTGTATAGTAGTCAAAGGGCTAATTCATCAAGAAGACATAACACTTTTTAAAACCTATGCACCTGACTCAAGAGCACCTGAATACATGAAGGAAAGACTGCTAGAATTAAAAGGAGAGCTAGGTTGCAACACTATAATTGCTGGGGCTCTCAAGACCCAATTATCTCCTTTAGACAGGACCTCTATACAAAAAAAAAGCAGAAATACAGGACCTAAAATATACCATTAATCACATGTACTTTACAGCTATCTAACAACTTTCCATGCTAACACCACAAAATATACATTTTTCTCACCCCCACATGGAACCTTTTCAAAGATAGACCATTTGATAGGGTACAAATCAAGCCTTTACAGGTTCAAAGACATAAAAACTATATTTAGCATCTTCTCTAACCATGACAGAATTAAACTTGATATTAATTTCAGGAAAAATCCTTGAAAATACACAAACACACAGACATTTAACAACCTACTTCTGAATGACTTCTTAACTACTGAAGAAATTAAGTCCTGAAATCAAAAGTTTTATGGAAACAAATGATACCTGTTGATGATAACATGTATAGTATTCTCAACTGGACTGGTCTGAGAAGTATTTCATGTTGGGTAAATTCCTTATACAAGCTAAATGATATATAGTGATTGAATGTTCAGAAAAAATAATGAGAAATAATAATAATAATCTGAAAAAATAATGAAAAGCTATTTGATGATGAGAATAGTAATGTCTTTGTCTTGACTGATATGCATGGTAATTGTGCTGGAAAAAGAAATGTAATACACTGTAAAGGTATATGTAATTCAATGTAATATAAAAAAGATTATGATAATAAAATTATTTTTTTTAAAAAAGCAGTGTACACCACACAGTCCCTTCTCTCTTCCTCAATTAAAGTTCAGCAACCCAATCCCAGGCACACCTGTTCTCTAGAAACTGGTAGGATGTGGAATCATTCAAGTCCAGTGAAAACACTGCAGGTTGCAGGTGAGCATCAGGTAGGTAGAGCAACAGAGAGATCACCAGTCACCTACTCCTGCATGCCTCTGAATGCTCATAATTAACTCTAAGAACTTGAGAAGAAATGTATAACTCACCAGATGACTAGAAACCATCACAGAGGCACAAGAAATATGAGCAACCAACAAAATTTCTCTCCCCCAAAGGAAAAGATAAATTCCTCCACATCCACAGACAACACAATGGAACTCATGGAAATATCAGATAAACAAATCAATATTTATAATGATAAAACTAAATGGGATGCAAGAGAAAATAGACAATGAGCTCCAGACTATGAGGAAGTACTTTCACAATTTGAAAAAATAAATAGACACCATAAACAAGAATCAAATGGAGTTATCAGAGATGAAGACTATAATACAGGAAATTAAAACCTCCCTTGAGATTACTAAAAGCAGATTAGACCATGCAGAAGATTGAATCTCGAATTTAGAAGACAAAATTTCTTACTTAGAAAAAAATCATAAAAAAGACTGAGAAAATAACCAAGAGAATGAGGGCAATATACAAGAAATACTAGATACGCCAAGAGAATGAGGACAATATACAAGAAATACTAGATACCATTATGTGCCCAAACATTAGAATAACTGGTATTCTAGAAGATGTAGAAAATTACAAGGGCATTGGTAATGTATACCATGAAATCCTAGAAGAAAACTTTCCAAACCTAGAGAGGCATGCAAAGATCAAAAACCAAAAACACAAAGGACCCCAAATGGAATCAACCTAACAAGATCCAAAACCAAAAATACAAAGGACCCCAAATGGAATCAACCTAACAAGATCTTCTCCAAGACACATCATAGCCAGATAAGCCAAAACCACAGACAAAGACACAATACTATAATTGGCAAGAGAGAAATGTCAAGTGACTTACAAAGTCTATTCCATGAGGTTAACATCAGAACTCCTGACTGCAGGCAAAGAAAGAATGGAGAAATATATTCAAAATGTTAAATGAAAAACATTTTCAACCAGGACTTCTATAGCCAGCAAGATTATCCTTCATGTGGGAAATAAAAAAAAGATTTAAAAAAATTCTCAGATAAACTAAACCTAAAACAATTTACCTGCTCCAGGTCAACTCTTCAATAAGTTCTGAAGGGAGTGCTATACCAGGAAAACAAATGTCAGACAGACAGATATAAGAGAACATAAAACAACCAAGAAAATGGCTCAGTTAATGATAAGAACATGTCCAGAAATATCTATAACTACCTTGAATGTTAATGGATTCAATTAGTTGATAAAGATTGAATGAGTGGATTAGAAAAAACAGATCTCTATCTGTTGCCTACCAGAAATGTACCTTACGGATAAAGACAAACAGAGACCAAAAGTGAATGGGTGGAAAAAGGTATTCCATGCAAACAGAAATCAAAAAAGGGCTGGAGTTGCGATATTGATTTCAGACCAAATGGGCCTTAAGACAAAAACTGTAAGGAGAGACAAAGAAGGGCATTGTATAGTAGTCAAAGGGCTAATTCATCAAGAAGACATAACACTTTTTAAAACCTATGCACCTGACTCAAGAGCACCTAAATACATGAAGGAAAGACTGCTAGAATTAAAAGGAGAGCTAGGTTGCAACACTATAATTGCTGGGGCTCTCAAGACCCAATTATCTCCTTTAGACAGGACCTCTATACAAAAAAAAAGCAGAAATACAGGACCTAAAATATACCATTAATCACATGTACTTTACAGCTATCTAACAACTTTCCATGCTAACACCACAAAATATACATTTTTCTCACCCCCACATGGAACCTTTTCAAAGATAGACCATTTGATAGGGTACAAATCAAGCCTTTACAGGTTCAAAGACATAAAAACTATATTTAGCATCTTCTCTAACCATGACAGAATTAAACTTGATATTAATTTCAGGAAAAATCCTTGAAAATACACAAACACACAGACATTTAACAACCTACTTCTGAATGACTTCTTAACTACTGAAGAAATTAAGTCCTGAAATCAAAAGTTTTATGGAAACAAATGATAATTAGTACACAAGTATCCATAATCTATTGGACACTGAAAAAGAAGTCATAAGAGGAAAATTCATAGCAATTAGTGTGCATAAGAAAAAGATGGAAAGGTAGCAAATAAACAACCTAACATCTTGCTTCAGGTAATTGGAAAAAAATAAAAGCAACAACAACCAACAAATGACAAAAGAAAAGAAACAATAAATATTCAAGCAGAAATAAATGAAATAAAAAATAAGCAAATTATACAGAAAATAAACAAATGCAAAACCTGGTCCTTTGAAAAGATGATCAAGATCGACACGCCATTAGCTAGACTAAGAAGAGAGGGGGAAAAAACATAAATCAAATACATAATGAACCAGGCAATATTACAACAGACACAAGAATTACAAAACATAATTAAAGGACACTATGAGCAATTATATGAGAACATGGATGAGTAGGACAAATTTCTGTATTTATATAATCTACAAAGATTGAGTCAGGAAGACATAGAAAGCCTGATTAGACCCATAACAAGCCATGAGATTGAATCAGTAATAAATAACTTCCCAAAAAAGAAAAGCTGACTGTCCTGAAGGCTTCACATCACAATTCTACAAAACTTTTAAATAAGGGTTAACCCTCATTCTTCTCAAATTATTTCTAAAGTACCAAAAGGGAAGAACCTCTCAAATTCATTTTATGAAGCCTACATCATCCTCATTCCCAAAACAGATAAAGACATGAAAAAAAAGGGAAATTCCAGACCAATATCTCTGATGAAAATAAATGCAAAATTTCTCAGCAAGATGCCTTCAAATCATATCCAACAACATATAAAAAAGTTCATCATGACCAAGTAGGTTTTATTCCAGGGATGCATGGGTGGTTCAACATATGCAAAACCATAAACATAAGACACCATACCATCAGAAAGAAATATAAAAACCATATGATCATTTAAATAAATGCAGAAAAAGTATTTGACAAAATATAATATCCCTTCATGGTTAAAACTCAGCAAAATTGACATAGAAGAGTCATTGCTCAGCACACTAAAAGCCATATATGAAAAACCTATAGCTAACATTAAACTGAATGGGGAAAAACTGAAAACTTTTCCACTAAAAACTGATACAATAGAAATTTTCCCACTTTCTTCACTCCTTTTCAGTACAGTACTGAAAGTCCTAGCCAAAAGGAATAAAAAAAAAAGAATAATATAAAAGGTATTCAAATAGGGACAGAAGAGAAGAGTCAAAAATATCTTTATTCGCAAATGACATGATGGTATACTTAGAAGACCCAAAGGTACCATGAAAAAGTTCTCAAAGTAATGAATGAATACAATAAAGTGAGAAGATACAAAATCAACATCCAAAAATCTATAGCACTTCTATATACTCTATATGTATGAACAATAAGTTGACAGAGGTAGAACTAAAGAAAGGTATCCCTTTACCATAGCCACAAAAATGAAAAAAAAAAGAAAAGAAAGAAAAAAAGAAAACCTAGGGATAAACTTAACCAAGGAAGTCAAAGACCTTTACAAGGAAAACTATGAAAATTTTTAAAAAGAAATTGACAAAGGCACAAAAAAGTGGAAGGACATCCCAAGTTCCTGGATCAGAAAAATTAACAAAATCAAAGTGACAATTCTACTCAAATTAATCTACATATTTAATGCAATTCCAATCAAATTACAAGAGACAGTCTTCACAGATTGAGAAATGACAATCATAGAATTTGTCTGGAATCATAAAAGACCCCATATCGCCAAAGCAATCCTTCACAAGAAGAGTGGAGTGGGCAGTATCTCACTTCCTGATCTCAAAATATACTAAAAAGAAGTGATTGTCAAAACAGCATGGTATTGACACAAAAAACAGACAGGTAGATCAATAGAATAGAATAGAGACCTCAGAAGTAAATTCCGAAACATATACCAACTGATTTTTTTTTTTTGGAGACGTTTTTGCTATAGGGCGCGTGCGCTCGCCAGACAGACAGAGAGACATAGAGACAGAAAGAGAGAAATCATCCCCCAGGGGGGATGGTCACACCACAATCCCTTCTCCTCCATTCTCCTCTCGGGATCTTGGGCATGCACGCACACGCACCCGGCATGAGTTTTAAGCCTCCGGGTCCGGGACGCGAACCACAGTCGACTATGTGGGAGTCCAGCGACATAGCCATTACACTAACTGTTGGCTCCCAGTATACCAACTGATTTTTGACAAAGGATACCAGTCAATCCAGTGGGAAAAGGAAAATCTGTTTAGCAAATGGTGCTAAAAAAACTGGATGTCCACCTGCACAAAGATGAAACTGGATCCCCATCTTTCACCATTAACAAAGATCAACTCAAAATTGATCAAAGATCTAAACCTAAGATCTCAAACTATAAAACTACTGCTGAAAAACACTAGGGAAACTCTGGGAGATATTGAAGTAGGTAAAGACTTCTTAAATAAGAACCCAAACCACAGGCAATAATTCCCAAAATAAACAAGTGAGATTACATCAGACTTAGAAGTTTCTACACAGCTGAGGACACAAAAATTAGTGTTATTCGACAAACCTCATAATGGAAGAATATTTTTGTAAACTATGCCTCAGATGAGGGACTGATAACCAGAGTACATCATGAACTCAAGCATCTTACAAAAAAAATTAACACAATTAAAAGATGGGAAGATGAGGTGAACTAAAACTCTCTAAGGAAGACATAAGGGAGATGCAGATTAAAATCACAATGTGATACCACCTAACCCTTGTCTGAGGGCAAAGATTTAAAATTTTAAAAGAATTATCAGTGTCACCAGAGTTGTGGTGAAATGGGAACTCTCCTACACTGTTGGTGGGAATGTAGTTTGGTCCAGCAACTATGGAAAACAACATGAAGGTTCCTCGAAGACCTACAAATAGCACTACCATATGATCCAGCAGTTCCACTCCTGGGTATCTACCCAAAGGACAGGAGAAAGTTCATTTACAATCAATGTTAGTTGTGGCATTATTCATGATTGCTAAGACATGGAACCAACCTAAATGACTACGACCTGATGAATGGATTGAGAAAGTGTGGCACATATACTCTATGGAATACTATTCAGCCATAAAAACAAAACCCTGACATTTGATAGAAAGTGTTAAAAATTTGAAGATTTATTGCTGAGTTAATGAAGTCAGGCTATGAATAAAAGATATTATATGTCTCCACTTAATACATACTGACTACATACTGAAAGATTGAAGGACATAAAAGCATTAAACATAGTTATGGACACTGGAATCACTGTGGACGGAGGGTGGGAGAGGGAAAATAGGAGAGGAAATTGAAGGAAAAATAGAGGCAAGATATTTGTCAGACACAGTAATGATTTATTGCCTGTTGATATCATGTATAGTATTCTCAACTGGATTGGTCTGATGTGTACTTCATGTTGGGTAAATTCTCTATGCAATCCAAATGATGTATAGTGATGTATAAAATATTAATAATAATAATAATAAATTTATATAACAAATAAATAAAAATAAACAAAATCTAAACAACTCAAAAATCAATGACTTAAAAAGGCAGAAAAGTAATAGAGAAAATTCAATAAATCCAAAATTTGAATATTTTAATCAATTTACAAAATTAGTAAGCTTCTAAATTACCTAAACTTAAGAGAAAAATTAAGTTAATAAGCAATACATTAAGGGGGATGAAGGTCATAACTATATGTATAAATATTAAAAAGATAATGATAATTAGGAATACTTTATGAAAAACTAGAGATTAAAACATGAATATAATGAGAAAACTCAATTTATCAAGCATTTCACAAGAATATATAGAAAATCTGAAAAGATGGGCCTACACCATAGCATAATGGTAAGCTCTGTGCGAAAGGAGCCAAAACCCCACTGCAGCTCAAATCCCAGTGCTGGCAGTTTGAAATATACTTCAGACATTTGTGCATGCAAGTCCGAAATTCTGACAGATAGGAGAAATGGAGGAAGAGGATTACCGAGTTACGGAGACTCATTATGGAGTACTTCCTCTGCTCTGGTACATACTTTGATAATCTATTCCCATTTGTTTACATGTATTCCTGTGCAAGTTAATTTCTATGCAGTTTCTTGTATCTATCATTACTCTATCTACTTTTAGGCTGATGAGTCCTTTAGCACTGCTATGGAGTGAGGACATTTTATATATGCTAAAGGGGTCTTCAGTGTTTATTTTTCATAGATTAGCTTATTTCACTTAGCATTATATCTCCTGGGTTCATTCATTTTGTGTCAAATGAAAGGAGATCTTTGTTCTTTAAGGCTGAGTAAGACTCTACTGTGCATATGTGCCACATTTTCTTTATCTATTCATCAGCTGTTGGCACTTAGCTTGCTTACATGTCTTGCTATTGAGAATAATGCTACAATAAACATGGATGTGCAAATATCTCTCCAACAGAGAGCTTTCTTGTCCTTTGGGTACACACCCAAAAGTGTGATTGCTGGCCCAATAAGTGGTCCTATTTTCAGATTTTGATTTTTGTTTTTGGTTTGTTTTGGTTTTTGGTTTTTGGGTTTTTTTAGAGGTTTTTGGTATAGGATGTATGCACTCACCAGAAAGACAGACAGAAAGTGAGAAATCAGCCCCCAGGGAGGATGGTTACACTGCAATCCCTTCTCCATTCTCCTCTTGGGATCTTGGGCAATCACACACACTTGGCCAGTGTGAGTCTGAGCGATCAGGTCTGGGACTCGAACCACAATTGATTGCATTAGAAACCAGTGACGTAGCCATTACACCATCTACTGGTTCCTTACTTTTAGATTTTTGAAGAAACTCCATACTCTTTTCCAGAGTGTCCATATTAATTTACATTCCTTCCAGCATACAAAAGTCAAACATTCTACACAGTAATATTTCATGCATATGTATATCAAAATAATTAAATTAATACTTGTTTTCCTGTGAATATAGATTAAAAAGCAGCACTTAAGTTGAACTTTCATAAAGTCCTTTCATATTTTAAATGTAATTAATCATTGTGCACATGAAGATAGGGAAAAAAAACTGTCCAGACGTAAGCATTTGAAATATCAACAATAGCTATTTATCTTCCATTTATGATTTTACAGATATTTAATTTTTATCTGATTTATTTCATCATTTAAAATAACCAATAATAAAAAATTAGTAAAGGAGGAAAATGCCCCCCCAGTAATTTGAAAGGTTTTGTGACAATGTATGTTTTTCAGTCATACTCTTTCTTATGCTAGAGTGCTTATTTCTCTCTTGAGAACTGTCGCACTGCTGCTGTTAGGATTGCTTCTTTTCCTCAAAGTTAATTACACAATATAAAACATAATGATTACTGATCCTCCAAGGACATGAGTGTTTATTCATTTAGTTACAGACTGGGTTCATTTAAAAAGGAAAAAACTATGTTACAATGCAAGACAAATCAAATCATGAAGTTCTCTACAAACCAGAAAGAGGTCCTACATACTACAACCCTTTCATTAAAGAGATTACAGAGAAATATAGCTTTCATTTCATATGAGAATAAAATTTGGTTGAGAAAATCTCTAAAAGGCTTTTAGAAAATTCAGGGGAATTGCAGCCTGTTGAGTGTGGACAATTATAAAACGTGTGATTGGCAATGCATCTACCTTTTCCACTGACATATGTCCAGGCAAGTTTTGCCACAGTGTGGAACTTTAGGGATAAATGACTACCTGAAGTCATGACTTCAAGAACAGTAAGTATTTTAATCTTTGCCACTCATTCTAAACTTTTTATAAAATTTATAATGATGCTTTCCTCTGAAAAGTAAGCTGATTTTGATACTTTATAAAAAGAAGGTTTAATCACATGTGGCAATTAATTTTTAATTAAGTAAATATGTTGAAATCAAATGACAAACTGCTTATGCATAGTAAAACTAAAGTTATCTCAATGTAGCATAATTTTCTGAACATACAGAAGCAACCTTTGTCAAAATTTCATTACCGCTTGAGTGTGGAAAATATATATATTCAATACATAGAGAAGGAGACAACATATGTGGGTATCCCTTTTTTGTATATGTGTGTGTATATGTGTACATATACCTATATATATTTCTATAATAATGATGTATCTGTTTATGTCATAATGATTTCTTACTGTGTTAATTTATAAATTTAACAACAATAATCTCTGCAAGAAAGACAGAAATATTGCCCTTACCCTCAAAATTAATTAGTTTATCAAACTTTACCTCTTTGTATCTAGGCAAGATAATGCTTCAATGATATCGAATAAAATGACTTAGAGGGGGAAAAATGTGTGTCTTATAGCAAAGAATATTGTTCTTCCATCTGACTATAGAGAAAGAACAAGTGTGAATCTAGAAGAAATCATCTAGAAAGGGTAAATAAGTTAGGTACGTCTCATTTCTAATCTCAGTGTGATGTGTTGTGGTTACACATTTCAAAGCCAGTCTTTAATTTGTTTATTTTGTTATTTTTTGTCTTGTTTCATTATTTTTTTTATTGCCAAAGGGCATGTGCACTTTCCATAATCAGAGAAAGAGTGAGAGAAAGTACACACCAATGGTTGTGGCCATGCCACAATACGTTTTCATCCACTTCTCCATCCCATCAGGATTTTCAGTATGCACACATGCACATGCTCTCAGCAGGTTTTTCAAGCCCTTTTCAATGGAATTTCAACGGCCATTACCTATGTGGGTATAAGTTCTTTATGCAGCAAACTTCAATGGTTGTCTTCAGGCCACCCTTTTTGTTTTTTTGCTTTAAGACAGTGTCACACTATGTCACAATCGTTCTATGTCAGTCATCCAGGTGAGACTACAACTGGCCCATTTTTTAGACAATCTAGCCAAGTTACAGAGGCCAACCTTGAGATGCAGTCCTCCTGCCTCATTTTCTCAGTCATGAAATTACAGATGCAAACCACCACATTTGGCCAACATTAAGGCTGGGCCAGGAATCCAACCTGGGCCCCTCATCAGGTAACAGTGTGCAGAGCAGCACTGACTTAGAAGATTGTGCCACCATGGTTGGGCCTCTTTGTGGTCTTTAAATAGCACTACTCAGGGAATTTAGTTCCCTTTCTTCAACATGATGTTTAAACTTTAGGGACTAAACAGTAAAACCTAGGCACAGAGTAGAATGTTTTCTTCATCTTATCTCAATACAAAAAAGAAACAAACTAACAAACCAACCAAGAAAATTATGCATAAGCCTCCAAAGATTTTCTTTCAATTAAGAAATGAGGAATAATTACAGCCCTTGAGAAACTGATTGCAGATAGAAAATATCTGAATATCTTCAAAGGTGATTAGTTATATTTTAGGACTCAAATAGAAAATAACTAGCAACCAAAACATAGAATTACAAATAACTGATTTCTCTTTTTATTGTAGTATCTCAAGAAGAATGTTGAGAAAATATGGGACACCTAAAACAGAAAACTCTTAATAGAGTAGTTGTTATCTTGGTCACAAGTAAGAATTTACAGAATAAACAAATACTTGCATAGCATAATTCCATGACTAGGAATCATTCTTTCACCAAAACAAAATTAACTATCGATACATCAAACCACGTTGAATCAAGGATATGGGAAACTATTGTTAAAGACATTACTCTAAAAGAGAGTAGCAATATTTTGAATGAGAAAGATAATGTGTCTTTGGGGTCAGTAGGTTAAACGTGGACTTATTATATCTTTTTTGTAAAATTTAGTTGAGCATTTGATTATGACTCTGGAATTGTGTTAATTGCATCATGTCATCTGCATGATTCATAGTCTCTGATATCAAAATTATTTCTTTCCTCTGAGTCCTAAGCTAGTAATAAGGAGATGGTTCCAAGGGGACACAGAAGATTCTTAACCCATGCAAGAGTGTTTCAGGGTGATTTTTCAAAGGAAATAACTCCTAATCTGAATGAAATACATGTCGGTGTTAGCAGTTAGAGGCACCGAATGGAAGGAATTTAGCCAAAAATTCCATGCTAATGATATGTTCCAAGTCATTTTGATTTATGACAGATAAATGCTCTCTTCTGGTAAACTGATTACAAAAAGATGTTGCAGAGGCCAGCAGTTAGAGTAATGGCTATGTCACTGGACTCCCACATAGTCGACCACAGTTCGAGTCCCAGACCCAGTGGCTTAAATTCACACCGGGTGTGTGTGCATGTGTGCCCAAGATCCCGAGAGGAGAATGGAGGAGAAGGGATTGTGGCATGGCCATCCCCCATGATTTCTCGCTTTCTGTCTCTCTGTCTCTCTCTGTCTGTCTGGCAAGCGCACGGACCCTATAGCAAAAATCTCTCCAAAAAAAAAAAAAAAAGATGTTGCATATACAATATTTTATGTAAAATATTACAACTAGCAAGATAAAAGTAGTCTATTCTTAGGGACAAAAAAATCCTATAACCTTTTCTATATATCATTACTGTATCCCACAGTATTGACTTTTAGATGAATTCTCTAGAATTGGATTAGCTTTCATTCAACCTCAAATTTAGTTATAAATATTTCAGAGTTTTTTTTCCAAATATAAGTTGAACACAAGGTAGAAGAGCCATATCCATGATAAATGAGGGTACAAAAGGAAATGTAAACTACTGAAGCAGAGAAGGCTCAAGAGACTCCATGTCATAATGCTCAACACTTATTATTGGATTTATTCTTTATTTTTTGGTTGGACAGAAAACACACACAAATAAAGATTAAAAACTGGTTGTGAAATCTTTGAACAGTTTGACTCTAAGGTGCCTGGTATATTGCATTTAGTTTAAAGGCTATTTCACATGATCTTTTAAAAACAATTTCAACACTGTCAAGATATTACATAGGATTAGAATGAGTGAGGATTACAGAATATTTACATTTACAGAAAATATTGGTAAATGAGAAGCAAAAGCAATGAGATAAAAGTGACAGAGACTTTGAGATCAGTTTTGTTACTTTAAATCTGATGTAAACCTCAGCAACCTCGGTAGTATTAAAGAAAAAATTATGTACACTTATGGAAGACAGTAAGGAAGAGTTTATTCAAGGTAGGACTATTCAACAGGTAAAGAAACTACTGCTATGAGATTTAGTAGTGGGGAAGAAATATTAGACTCAATTTCAAATATAACATTGATAAATGGATATTTACAATATAACCAAGAAGCAGGGTGGGAATCAGTGAAGGTAAAATTATTAGGACAGGTAAGGGAGGTAAGGTAAATTCTGACTAATCTGTAAATTCTCACCAAAGTGAGGCCAAGGTAACTAGACATCACCTGGGTCTTGGTGAAAGATAATAATAGATCAGATAAAGAATGATCAGATATTGAAAAGAGAGAGACTCCAACTAAACTGATTTAGCATGATTCTTTCTAAGATTAAACAATGCAAATATAAACACAAAAGTCCAAAAGTTGAAAAAGAAAAACCTGAATATAGTTCAGTCAAGGAGAGAATTTTGACAATAGTGAGGCAACTGGCTGAATTTTAACTTTATCTAATCAAC
Source organism: Tupaia belangeri chinensis (assembly GCF_000334495.1). NCBI lineage: Eukaryota > Metazoa > Chordata > Mammalia > Scandentia > Tupaiidae > Tupaia > Tupaia belangeri. Next base: position 129,788 of record NW_006160031.1, read on the forward strand.
ATATAATGATGACCAAGGGTTAAAATCAGACTTCTTGTACAAACTTAGAGATTGTCAGTGGATACAAAGAGAAAGTGGATTGTTATAAGAATTTCTTTTTTCTTATATTAAAATCTCTTCAGAAATGACAATGTCACATTTCATAAAGTTCTATTGCAAAAATCACACATACTATCTGTGCAGTTTGCCATGTTTTCAGCTTTTATTTAATAAGTTTACTTACTAAAGACCTAGCACTTCAACCAAAAGCATGAAATTGTGGTGATGATTTTATAATTGATTTGTGAGTACTGAAAAACTATCCAAAGCATAAGGATATCAGACTACATACACAATTATTTCTTTTATTCCTAAGGTGAAAACTGAATTGAGCATTAATGGGACAAAGAAACATGCCAATTTTTGTTAAAGATATTTTATAGTTTAGTCAACTGGACTAGGGAGAAATGTTCACATGTTAAAATATTCACTTTGTAAACTAAATAATGTGATTGACTGTATAAAAGAAAATGAGATTAAAAATAACTAAATTTTTAAATATTTAAAAACTGAATTGAGCAATATATAAATTTTTCGAAATAAAAAGAGCTATAAATGTAAGGACTATATTACAGTGAAAACAATTTTGAGAAAACTTTCCCTAAATCAACCTTGGAACATACATTAATCAATTAAAGCTGAGATAGCCATGTACTCATATGATTCATTGTTAATTTCAAGAAGAAAAATCTGTGTGAATTGGATTAATTGAATTTTAATACTGTCTATTGTTAACATAATTTTTAATATCACATTTTAAAATTTTCAGTCTCAATCTTATAAACTGAGCTGAAATGAGGAGTCCAGGATGAGAAACTACACAAGATTATCAACCTTCATTTTACTGGGATTGACCGATGACCCACAACTTCAAGTCTTGGTATTCATCTTTCTACTTGCCACGTACCTCCTGAGTGTAACTGGAAATCTGACAATCATATCTCTCACTTTAGTGAGTTCTCAGCTTAAATCTGCCATGTATTTTTTTCTCCAAAATTTCTCCCTCTTAGAGATCTCATTCACTACGGTCTGTATCCCCAGATTCCTTTATAGCATGTCTACTGGAGACAAGACCATTACTTATAATGGTTGTGCTAGTCAATTATTTTTTATCTTCTTTTTTGGATCAACAGAATTTTTTCTCCTGGCCATCATGTCCTATGACCGCTATGTGGCCATCTGCAAACCTCTGCATTACGTGACCATCATGAGCAGCACAGCATGTCGACGGTTTGTCCTCTGCTGTTGGGGTGGAGGTTTGTTCATCATAGTCCCTCCACTTAGCCTAGGCTTAACTCTGGAGTTCTGTGACTCAAATATCATTGATCACTTTCTCTGTGATGCATCTCCTATCCTCAAGATCTCTTGCTCAGACACATGGTTCATAGAGCAGATGGTTATAGCCTGTGCTGTAATGACCTTCATTATGACCCTTCTGTGTGTGGTTCTATCCTACATATATATCATCAAGACAATCCTAAAATTTCCCTCTGCCCAACAAAGGAAAAAGGCTTTTTCCACATGTTCTTCTCACATGATTGTTGTATCCATCACCTATGGAAGCTGCATCTTTGTTTACATTAAGCCCTCAGCAAAAGATGAAGTGGAAATTAATAAGGGTGTGTCAGTGCTCACTACTTCCATTGCCCCAATGTTAAACCCATTTATTTACTCCTTAAGGAACAAGCAAGTGAAACAAGCCCTCAATGACTTACTCAAAAGAATTGCGCTTCTTTCAAAGAAATAGAAAAAATCTGAAACTGTGGATCAAGTTATTTAAAAAGTTTGATGTAATGGTTAATATAGGCCAGAGCATATCAGCAAACTTTTTTGATACTTTATAAGTATAGAAGCCAAAAGCACACTTTCATATACCATAAGAGATATTTAATGGTTAATATTTGTTAAATCAAATAAAAATTAATTTGTATTTTGTGCCTTTTAATTTCTTTTTTAATCCACCCTTAGAATAATCTATCTTCATTGTAATATATGAAAATATTAATATGCCATCAAATGATGGGGGAAGACAGGGTCTTCAACACAGATTGAGAAACTTTGGGTTAATGGGCTATAAGTTTCTAAACTTCCTCATACATCTGTAATCATCTTTACATTCAGATTACCTATGTTAAAACTCTTTTGGTCTTAAAGTTTAAACAGACTCTAATCATTTCATTTTTTTCTTTCCTGAAAAACAAATTGTGCTGTGGCCAGCAGGTGGCATGGTGGTTAAGGCACTAGACCTCCAAATGGTTGACCATGGTTCAAGTTCTGGACCTGGTGGCATACATTTTCACTTTCCTTCTCTCTCTGTATCTCTCAGGTGAGCTCACATGCCCTGTGACCAACCAAGCTGAAAATAATAATAGAAATAAATAAAATTAAATAACTCTAAAAAAATAAGTGCTAGAGGACTCTTGTTAAGATTGTTCAGAATTGTAAGGTTACACCTCCAGAGAAGCATTACTGATTAAAACAGTAAGTCAAATGTATATGAATATGAGGTAGAAAGATAGAAGATTAAATAGATAGAGATAGAAATAGATGGCAGATAAAATTGATGAGATAGTTTCCAACCATATTATACCATCAGAACCATTTTAAAAAGTAAAAAGATAAATCTAAAAATACTTTAAAAATATGAAAAATGTAGTTTATGCAAGAATAATATACGTTTTTATTAAAGGAGAAAACTAATACATTAGCTGTGAATAAAAACTTAAGTAGAAAATTATAGTAAAGTTAGAAATAAAACACCTCTTTTAAAAACAAAAGAGGGGCTGACAGGTGGTGTGGTGCTTAAGGGTGCTGGATTCCCATATGGCTGACCATGGTTCAAGCACATGGTTCAAGTCCAGACGTGGCAACTTCCTTTCTTGCTTTCCCTTTCTCTCTGTTTCTGTCTGGTCAGACTGAAACTGATGGGCTAAAGGATATACAAACACAAGAGATGGGTGTGAATGCCAGATATGGTGTGTGTGGAGGAGTGGGGCCTGGGGAAAGATATTTGGAGGAGGGATATGGAGACAGAGCATTGTCGGGACAGGGAGGTAGTGTTGTTATATTTTGATCAACTGGACAGGGGAGAAATGTTCGCATATTAAAATGTTCACTTTTTAAGCTAAATAATGTGATTGAATGTATTTTTAAAATGTAAATAAATAAATAGAAAAAAATAAAATAAAAAAGAAAAATAATAACTAATGAAATTAAATAAATAATCTTTAAAAAATAAAAGAGAAAAGTAAAAAAGAGCAAGCACTCACACACTTATTTAAAAACCAATTATAAAAGTAGCTATTTTGTACAAAGAAGTAAAAAATCCAACTGGCATAATGTTTAAAATTTTCAGATTATATTACCCAAAAGCAACAGCACAAAATTTGAAAGAAAGAATACATGAACATTAGTATTAGTTCTCAAGAAAAAAGTAATCATACTCTTAGGTATTACATTTTTTCACATTTTTTATATCAGTAGTGCTGTGTTTAAATGAAAAACTTGCATCTCTCTAATATTTTATTTATAAATCTTTCTTTAGTCAATATTTTTTTTCTTTTTTTAAGTTAATGTACTTATTTCTTCAAAAGAGAGGAAAAAGAGAGAGAGAGATAATACTCCCTCAGGCAAGTCTGGATCATGGGCAAACATGTGTCCATTGTACTCTGGGAGGTCTTTAGACCTCAAACAAGATTATCCCCATGTGGAATTGCCTCAGATATCATCACGTTTTTGCCACCGTATTGCTATCTGTTCCAATTACTTAACATTCTTGTCTTCTATATAGATCCTATTTAGCACTTAGATCTCAGCAAATGTCACTGTCTTAGGAAATACTTCCCTGGCCTCTACACAAATCCATGTTCAAATGTCTGATTGTGTGGGTGTGTTTTTTAAAAGTTCGCGGAAAATGTGTATCATTAAAAATAATAGTGTAATCAAGATTCAGAGAAGGCAAGTTTAATGAGAAACTACGAATATAAATATGGCCAAGAAACGAAATATAAAAATAGTTTGAAACCTTCAGATTTTGTGCCAATTCATCTCTTAGTTGCATTTATAACTTGTTTTGTCTTTAAATCTTTGAAAGGAATGTGACTTTTTATAATTAATTCATTAATAGCTTCCTTCACTTCCTTGTTTATTAGTGTGTAAATAAATGGATTAACATTGGTGAAATTGTAGTAATAAGAAGTGAAATTCCTTTATTAACAGACACTTCATCCTTGGCTGATGGTTTGACATAAATGAAGATGCAACTGCCATATGTAAAAACAAGGATCATGTGGAACAAGTGGAAAAGGCTTTTCTCCTTTGTTGAGCAGAGGGGAATCTCAGAATAGTCCTGAGGATATAAATGTAGGAGAGAACTACACAAATGAAGGTGATGATAAAGGTCAACATGAACACGCTATCACCATCTGTTCTATCAACCATGTGTCTGAGCAAGAGATCTTCAAGATAGGAGATGCATCACAACAAAAATGATCAATGATATTTGAGTCACAGAATTCCAGGCCCAAACCAAGGCTGATTGGTGGGAGAATGATGGTCAGAGCTGCTACCCAACTGAAGAGAATGAAGTTCTTGCAGACTCTGCTATTCATAATGGTCATACAACACAGTGGTTTCCAGATGGCCACATAGCGATTGTAGGACATGATGGCCAGGAGAAAAAAATTTTGTTACTTCGAAGAGGTCTATAAACAGCAGTTGACTGGCACAAGCATCATAGGTAATGGACTTGTCCCCAGATGATATGCTATATAAGAACCTGGGAACAGGGAACCAGCAGTTAGCGTAATGGCTATGTCGCTGGACTCCCACGTAGTCGACCGCGGTTCGTGTCCCGGACCGGGTGGCTTAAAACTCACGCCGGGCGCGTGTGCATGCGTGCCCAAGATCCCGAGAGGAGAATGGAGGAGAAGGGATTGCGGCGTGACCATCCCCCCTGGGGGGTGATTTCTCGCTTTCTGTCTCTATGTCTCTCTCTGTCTGTCTGGCGAGCGCACGCGCCCTACAGTGAAAATCTCTCCAAAAAAAAAAAAAAAAAAAAAAAAAAAAAAAAACCTGGGAACACAGGAAGTTGTGAACAAAATTTCTAAGAAGGAAAAATTTTGGAGGAAAAGACACATGGGTGTTTTAAACTGAGAGTCAATGAGAGTGAGGATGATGATTGTTAGGTTCCTAGATGCACTCAATATGTAAGAAAGGAACGGAAAGATAAAAGGTAAAACTTGTACCCTTGTGTCATCTGTCAGTCCCAGCAAAATGAAGGATGAAACTGCTGTTTTGGTTTCTCATCTTTAAGTTTTGTCACTTGTCAAATCAGCTTAAAACAATAAGAAAGACTTTATTAGAGAACCTTCAGAGTTCTAACTAGCTTCTGACCACAAGAGAAAAAACTTGAGAGTGACTCCTATATAATTGGTTAATGGACAAGCCATCACAGAACATATGTCAATGTTTGGTCACTTTCTCTTTGTGTCACAAACTCATATTAAATCTTAAGCCTCACGCCACTGCTTATGATGAATTTGTAATATATCCAGTTTGACTTCAACTCTAACAAACATCATTGAAAAAAGAAGTCCCCTCAAAATGTTGTTTTAGTTTCTTTTTCCTAGACAGACTTTTAATAGCAAAGTTCCAAAACAAACTATGGTGCTGGTTAAGAAACCCAACATTGGGGACCAGCAGTTAGCGTAATGGCTATGTCACTGGACTCCCACGTAGTCCACCGTGGCTCGAGTCCCAGACCCGGTGGCTTAAACTCACGCCAGGCGCATGTGCGTGCCTGCCCAAGATCCCAAGAGGAGAATGGAGGAGAAGGGATTGTGGCGTGGCCATCCCCCCTGGGGGGTGATTTCTCACTTTCTGTCTCTCTGTCTCTCTCTGTCTGTCTGACGAGCGCACGTGCCCTATAGTAAAAACCTCTCAAAAAAAAAAAAAAAAGAAAAAAAGAAACCCAACATTAAAGCTTACATGTGTATTCGTTTTTAAAGTGACAATGAATAATTGTTATTTTGCTGTTGTCCAGCCTCTCTGAGGTATTTTAAAACATATTTGTTGGATATATTTTCTTAAAGATTCATTTACATGTGTTAAGCACACATTTTTTTTTTTAGAGCTTTTTGTCTATAGTGTGTGTGTGCTCTCCAGTAAGACAGAGACAAGAAATGAGAAATCACCACTAGAGGAGATGGCCACTCGCCCATCACTTCTGCATTCTACTCTCGGGATTTTCAGTACACATGCACATGTGTTCAGAGTCAGCTTCAAGCCTCCAGATTTAAGACTCATATGGGGGTCAATCACCTGGGAGTACAGGAACCTAACCATTATGTCATCTGCTATTCCCAAGCCCAAAATTTTTAAGTCTTTTTAATAGAAAATTGTGTAAATGTATATTTAATATTTATCTTGGGCTATATTTTCTTCCCAATGCTAAATAGAATGTCTATGTTATATATTTTGTGTTTCCTGAGATATATTTCTGCTAAAAAGATCTTTGCTAGCCAACAAATACAAGTTGGAATTGTATCATCTGGTTAATGACTTTCCTTTTAGATTCTTTTAGCAGTTAAAACCTCAGCTTCTAAGTAGCAATTACAGTTTCATATTCTCTGGCTCTTAAAGAGAAGTGTTGTTTTAATTTGGTTTTATTGTTTGTTTGCTTGTTTTTTAAATTCCCCAGAGTGTGAGCATGCTCACATGGAGAAAAAGTGAGAAAGCGCCCCCATGGGACATGATCTTGCCACAATCTCTTCTCTTCCATTTCTCTCTCATTGTAGGACTCTGGCCAAGCACATGCACCTGGCATGGTTTTTAAACTATTGGGTCCAGTATTCCAATGATGCAGTCAGTCATGTGGGATCTATTTGCCTTAACTACCATGCTACTCGCTGGCCCATCAAGGAAAAGATTTTATATTAAAATTCAAAAGTTAGGATCCCTCGTTTCTATTTAAACACATTTGGTATGACATATTTGAATTTCCTGTGTGTATTCCACAGTGATAGTTTATATTCAGCATTTATTATAGAGAAAAAAGGCATTAGCACATGTTTTATGTTTACAGAGCTGATGAGACAAGACCCAAGATTTTCTGGTTTGGGTCAGCTTCATTTCATTTTGAAATACACTCAATCACCTTTGTTAACATTAGGTTTGACAAGGGTAAAGCCTTTCTTTCTTTCTTTCTTTCTTTCTTTCTTTCTTTCTTTCTTTCTTTCTTTCTTTCCCTTCCTTTCTTTTGGTACATGATTCTGTTTATGATATTTGAAGACAGAAACTCAAATTTTACAAATGGACAAATGAGATGTGTAAAAGTGAATTAATTTTGTTCTCAGGATTAGGGAGTGAAAGAAGATTCCTAACACCCTTTCACTTTTCTCTTCCTTTCATATAAGTTCCACTCATTTTATAATTGGCTCCACTTTCTTATTTCCCACATTGACATCAATTCATCTGATTCTAGGATCTTTGACTAGAATGATGTGGTGGGATTTAGGAGGGAGAGGAAAAAACTGATATTACATTGAGTTTTTAAATGAATTCTTATGGGCCAGCTAGTGGCGTGGTGGTTAAAATAGCTGGATCCCACATGGCCAATTACAGAGTTCATCCCAGACTCAGTTGCTGAAAAAACATGCACGGCACGTGTGCATGTGTGCCCACAATTTTGATGAGATGGCAAATGGAGAAGAAGGGATGGCTGGGACCATGTCCCTAGGAGAGTGCTTTCTCCCTTTCCTCTGTTTCTCTCTTTGTTGTCTGGAAAGCCCATCTGCTCTTTTTCTTTTTTTTAATGAAGTTTTGTTTATTTATCCAGGAGTTTGTTAATAAAGTTTTTGTAAGTGAAGAATTAACATCAATTCCTTCATCATAAAATGTAAGCTTTCAGTTAGCATGTGAAGATCTTTGCAATACTTTGAGTATCATTTCACTCAATTTACCTAATTTATTGTCCTGTTGTCTAGGGTAAAGCTATGCCTGCTAGCAGGAGAAAGTGTATCATGTTGATGAAGAGTACAGTGCGTTGAATCAGACTGCTGCTCTCATGTTCCACTTTCCTCTTCTGGACTATCTACTAGCAGTTCCCACAAAAGTCCATTCGAAAATGACCTGCGCAAATGTCCATATGGTGACACTTCTGTCCTTACTGCTTATTCTGCTTGTATTCTCTGATCTCTGTTCTTATTTCATAGTTCTGTTTAGATATTAATTCCGTTAGGAGCCTATCTTTTTTTTTATGTTGACATCTAAATTTATTAAGATTTAATTAGTCTTCCCTTCCATTGTCCCTACAGTAGCCTATGATTATCCGTATTTAAGTTCTTACAACCAGATTATCAAATATTGTTATCAAATTTTATTTTGAACATTGTTGTGTTTCTAGCAAGAAGTCACTCAGGAGCACAGTAAGTGTTCCTTAAACGTTTGAGGAAATAGGGACCAGCGGATGGTGTAGGCTGTGTCACTGGAATCACATGTAGTTAACCACTGTTCAAGTCCCAGACCCAGGGTCTTAAAACTCACGCCAGGCATGTATGCCTAAGATTCCAACAGGAGAATGGAGGAGAAGAGACTGCAGCATGGCCATCACTCCTGTGGGTTGATTTCTCACTTTCTGTCTCTCTGTCTTTCTCTATCTCTCCAGCAAACACACATGCCTTATTACAAAAATTACTCTTAAAAGGAACTTATAGACATAATGAAAGGATAAATATAATATTTTCCATGTACACCTAAACCAAAGATCTTTTGAAAGAGACTTAGTAGGTTATCAGAATTTTAATAATTTTTTTCTTGTTAATGTAATCCTAATAATAAAAATGCATTTGGGGGGGACTGCCTTTACTATTATTCAGATCTGGCTCTGATTCTATAATGCTTTCCTCTGAACTGGTATCTAGTAGGAGAATGTACTTCTCATATTTATTACACAGACTAGAATCAAACTGTGGGTATTTCCCTCACCATTTGTCCTTTTTTTCTAAGTTTAATAACATCTAGTTAATGAAATTAATGTAAGAACTGATTGAGATTTGCATGCACGGTGCCTGGAAGACTGTAAGTTAAACCCATTCTCTCTACATCTTTCTCTGGATTTTCATCCTCCTCATCTTCATTTTGCTCTGTAACTTGTTCTAGTTCATACACTAATATATGAGGCCACTAAACAATAGCCATTGTGTCTTTCATGTTTTCTTTCTTGAATTCTTTATAAACCTTGAGAATTTTGGTGCCCCCAATAACCTGTTCAATGTCTTACTAGTGAACTATTAAGAACAGAGTTTAGAAACTAAAATTTTAGATATGAGGCAATAGGTATTCCACACTTTTCTCACCTATCTTTAATTACTTTATAATATGGGTGATTATTTCCTTTTTGAATAATAAACTTTACAAACAAAGAGTTCTATTTTCCTCAATTTCAAGGTAGAAAAGGATTTACCATGAAACATTTAATTAGATTATTCTGTAATAATTTCACTTGTTTCTCTTTAACTACACTACACAGAATATCTAAAGTTCTTAGGTTGATAAATTGAGGCACGTTGTTTCTTACTGACAGTAACAAGTAACAGGATTAGATTACTGGATCACTCAGCTGTCCATGTGGAATACAATGCCTTAACCTCCATTCTATTTAGTGTCCAAAATTGAAAAACTTCTTAAGCTCTCAGCCCTTGACTGGGACATCCTAACTAGAGTGGTGTTCCAGTTTCCAATACTCACTTCCTTTTCTAATCACAAATACTTATTTTCTGTTATACCCAAATAATAAATAAATGAATGGCAAACCAGTTTAATTTGGTTGTATTTCCAATATTTGTATTTCTTCTCTTTTTGTTAAAGTATTTTTGCAAACAGACACATATGTTAACTGGAGAGACAGTGACAGTGAGAAATCATCCCCCAGAGGGATGGTCTCACAGCAACCCCTCCTCCTCCACTATTACTTTTAGATTAGGGGCACAAGGTGTGTATTTTGAGACCCAAGATTAGTGACTCAAACCAAGTTGACCTTGTGGGAGTCTAGTGCCTTAACCACTACTCCACCTGCTAGCTCCAATTTAGTGTTTTTGAAGTTATATTTGAATTTGTAATTTTCTCACTGATCACTAATACAGCATTACAGATAATCCAGCATTCTAATGAGGCCCATAATATTTATATTTAACTATAAATATATATGTATTGTTAAGCATGACACTGTGAAGCAGATCACTGAGGTTTGCCCTTCAAATTGTCTGCTTTTAAAAAAATTCATGAATTCATTTGAATATCAGTTCTTGGAAACCAAATTTCTTGAAAACCTGTAATGTGACAGGTACTGATCTATGATGACAAAAAAGAGTGAACAGCAACTGATCTTTTTACTGATGCATTTAATGAACACTTCCAGAGTCCAGTCCCTTCCATTTAATTTTCATAGAACAAAATAAGAATATAAATAACTATATTCTTGTCTAGAGATATCCATACTAATTTATTGCATTCAATGATTGCTTAAACAAATAAAAATTATATTTAACAAAGACCAAGGAAAAGAATGTCAGATAAAGTAAATTAACAAACAAGTGCATACTTACTCAAATGGAAGATATTCATAGGCTTAGTTGTGTCATTCTAATAGTCCCAAACATGAAAGTGAAGTATAAATGGGGGTCATACATGGCATGAATTCTCCTCCCATCAACACATACACACAACAGGCACTTTTTTGTTTTGTATTTATGCAATAGATAATGCTGAGTTATCAATAGACTCTCATTAAAGTTCTTCTTCACTTCAAATCTAGAAGACAATTTCTTATATCTTAAAGCCAGAATAAAGGGACCTTTTTTAGGAAAATGAAGGTGATTTTTAGAAGATTTTGATAAAAAGATTTCTAATTTCTGTGGGCTAAGATAGCTTTTAATGCTGTGAAAAAAGATGAGTGTTTTATATTTCAACATTTTATTGATTTTCAGGGTCTAGCTCTGAAGATAAACAAAGGTCCTTGTGACCAAAGTTCAAACACGGTTAATGAATTTAATATTAAATGATTTTTGGCAAGATACCTAACAGAGTTAGCAGTGGGAGCAGTGTTCTTGGAGGAAATAAATCAAGTTTGATTAGAGACATTTCAAGAACAAAACAATAATTGCCTGATAAAAAGACAATTCTATCCATTTGTTTACATATATTCTTTTGCCAATTAATTTCTTTCTACCAAACTCTAGCATACCCACCATCCCCCATGCAGTTTATTTTATTTTATTTTTATTTTTTGGAGGTATAGCAAAGGGAGTTTATTAGTAAAGTGGGGAATAACAAAGCAGGAGTTTATTAAAGGAGAGGGAAGGAAAAACAGCTCCCAAGAAGGGAGGGGTCCCAGAAAATGGGTTGCCCCTGTTTCTTGTATCTACCACTACTCTATCTACTTTTATGTTGATAAGTCCTTTAGTGCTGCTATAGAGTGAGGAAATTTGATATATGCTAAAGGGGTCATGAGTGTTTGTCTTTCATAGACTAGCTTATTTCATTTAGCAAATTTCATTTGGTGTCAAATGCAAGGATATCATTATTCTTTGCAGCTGAATAAGAGTTTACTGTGTGTATGTGCCACATTTTTTTATCCATTCATCAGCTGTTGACACTTAGCTTGATTACATGCCTTACCATTATGATTAATGCTGCAATAAACATGGATGTGCAAATATCTCTCCAACAGAGAGATTTCCTATATACCCAAAAGTGGGATTACTGGGCCAGAAAATGGTTCTATTTTAGATTTTTGAGGAAACTCCATACTCTATTCCAGAGTGGTCAAGTTAATTTATATTCCTTCCAGCAGTACACATGTGATCCCCTTTTCTATGCAACCTTGCCAACACTTACTATGCTTACATTTGTTTGTTTCAATAGAAGCCATTCTGGTTGTTCAGATCAGCATTTTAAACTAACTGTTTTAACGTAATAGTCTCAAGACTATAATATGGCAGTTTCCAAAAGTGAAAACTTTAATGCACATATATATCAAATTTTGCTTTTGCACCTATTGCTAATGTTTATTGACAGGAACAAGTCAAGGGACAGGGTCAAACTAGGAATGGATGAGAGAAGAGATTATACAAGAAGGTGAATAGCAGGAGGCAAGGTTCATTGAGGGAAACTAATATATCAGTCTATCCCAGTTTTCTTACTGGGGCCTATTGTTTAATTACAAAATGGACCTCTTTCATTTTTAGTACATTTTTCAAGACACATGAAATTCCAAAAACAGAGATAATTTTAAGAAAAAATTCTTAGTCATTTAAAGGCTTCCTGGAAAGAGCAGGCTCAGTGCAAATATGTCCACTTTGGTCCAGTTTGAGCTGAAGGGAGTAACTAGGTTCATTATGGCATCTCAGAGATGGCTTGGGAAAATTACCTGTGGGTGCTTAAAATTTACAAGGTTTGGTGTTCCTTTATAGCTAACACTTTGATATGTGAAATGAAATCTAATAATAAACATAGTCAGTGAACTCCATCCGGAATCATTTATGATTACAATTTAAGCAATGTTTTCTAGAATTTTGTGAAATTTTTATTTAAAAAAATCAAGACTAATTATATGGAGGTCAGCAGGTGGTGTGGTGGTTAAGGCTCTGGACATCCACATAGTTGACTGCAATTTGAGTCCTAGACCTGGCAGCCTGAAAATCAGACTGGGTGCATGTGAGTGTCTATCTAAAATCCTGAGAAGAGAATGGAGAAGGGATTGTGACATAGTTATTCCCCAGGGGGATGATTTCTCAATTCCCGTCTCTAGTTCTTCCTGGATCACCCTCAAGCTGTGGCAAAACCTTAAAATAATAGATAAATAAAATAAGTGTTGTTATAAAAAAAAGATTAACTGTATAGCACTTAGTAAAATAGAATATAAGTCTATACAATGGAATGCATTATTGTCATTTTAATGAAGAGTTTAAAAGTATTCAAAATTTAGGATTATTTTTAAAGGACATGAGGTGTCTTAGCCTGTTTGTGCAGCTGTAACAAAATTCCCAAAACTGTAAAATTCATTAGCAACAGAAATTACTGGCTCACTGTCTGGAGGCTGGGAAGTCCAACCAGTCACCATCTGGCAAGGTGGTGCCACATCATCGTAAGCCATCCCACTCCGTCATTGTTCTTGTCCTTCCAGTGGAAGCTGACAAAATCAAGAGCATAGGAATGAGCATACTCTCTCAGCCAGATCCTTTTTGAAGTCATTAATCCAATTTGGATGGTTGAGCATTAATAGCCTAAGTATTTCCTGTTAGGTTCCACTTCCCAACACTGCCATAGACATGAAGTTTCAACATAAATTTTTGAGGGGACAAAATAGTCAGACCATAGCATGAGACATTCAAAAGTTAAGCATTCAGCGCAGTAATATGGTATGCTTAAGTGTATCAAAATAATCAAATTAATACTTGATTCCTTTTAATATAGATCTAAAAAGCAGCATTCATGTTTAACTTTTATAAAGTTCTCCCATATTGTAAATGTGATTAATCAATGTGTATATGGAGATTCAAAAGAAAACTGTCTAGATGTACATATTTTAAATATCAACAATAGCTATTTATCTTCCATTTATTATTTTACATATATTTTTATCTGATTTATTTTATCATTAAAAATAAGCATTAGTAATAAATTAGAAAATGAGGAAAACTGGTCCCTAGTAATTTAAAGTGTTTTGTGATAATGTATTTTTCGTAGGTATATTGTTTCTAATGCTGGTGTGTTTATTTCTTTCTCAAGAACTGTTGCACTGATACCTTTAGGATTGCTTCTTTCCCTCAAAGTTAATTACACAATAGAAAACAAAATGATTTGTGATCCTCCGAGGACATGAATGTTTATTCATTTAGTTACAAATTGGGTTCATTAAAATAAAAAAAAGAAATTGGCCATAATGCATGACAAATCATATCGTGAAGTTCTCTACAGACCAGAAAGAGGTCCTACACAAAGAGAAGACAGAGAAGTATTGCTTTCATTTCATTTAGAATGAAATCTTGAGAAAATCTCTGAAATGCTTTTAGAAAACTCAGAGAAATCTCTGCCTGTGATTGAATGTGCTATTATAAAAATGAATGATTGGCAATGCATCTACCTATTTCAACTGACATATTTCTGGTAAAAATTTTCCACCCTGAGAAACTTTAGGGATAAATGACTACCTGAAGCCATGACTTCCAGAAGAGTAAGTATGTTAATCTATATCACTTATTCAAAACTTTTATAAAATTATAGTGACAGTTTCCTCTAAAAAATAAGTAGATTTTGATATTTTATGAAAAGATTGTTGAAGCACATATGGCAGTTAATTTTAATTAAGTAAATATATTGAAATCAACTGACAGGCTGCTTATGCGTTAGTAAAGCTCAATGTAGCGTGAATTCTGAACATATAGAAGCAAACTGTGTCAGAATTATATTAATACTTGAGAGTGGATAATATATGTGTTCAATACATAGAGAAAGAGACATTATATATGAGGGTATATGTTTTTGTGCATATGTGTGTCTATACACATACACTTATGCTTTCTACAATATAATGATGTATTTGCTATAATATTTCATACTGTTGTCACTTATAAATTTAACAGCAATAATCTCTGTAAGATAGAAATCTTGCCCTTACACTCAAAATGAGTTAGTTTGTCAAATTTTGCCTCTTGGTATCTATGCAAGATGATGCTTCGATTATATAGAATAAAATGACTGAGAGAAAAAATTGTCTGATAGCAAAGAATACTGTTCTGTTATCTTCCATAGAAAAAGAATAAGTGTGAATGGAGAAGAAATGAACTGAGAAAGGGTAACTAAACTACAGATACATTTCATTTCTCTATCTCAGGGTGATCTGTTATGGTTGGACATTTCATGGCCATTCTTTAATTTGTTTCTTTTGTTGTTTTGTGTTGTGTTGTTATTGTTCTTTTTATTGAAAAAGGGTATGTGCACTTCCCAGAGACAGAGAAAGAGCGAGAGAATGCACCCACCAATGGAATGTGGTCATGCCACAATACGTTTTCCTCCACTTCTCTCTTCCATTAGGATTTCAGTATGCATTCATGCACATGCCCACAGCAGAGTTTTCAAGCATCCAGAATGAAATTTGAGCTCCCATCACCCACATGGGATCCAGTTCCTTATGCACAGAATTTTAATGATTGCCTTCAGGCAACTTTTGTTTTATAAGTTTTAAGACCTTTTTTTCACTATGTCACAACCTTTCTATGTTAGTCTCCCAGCTACAACTGGCTCTTTTTAAGACAGTTTTAAAGGTTGCCCAGGACAACCTTGAGCTTGCAATCCTCCTGCCTCAGTTTCTCAAGTTATGACATTACAGATGCAAAACACCATATTTTCCCAGCATTTAGGCTGGACTAGGAATCCAACTTGGGTCCCTCACAAGGTTCCAGCATGCAGAGCACCAGTGGATGAGCAGCATGTGCCACCATGGGTGGGCCTCTTTGTGGTCTTTAAATAGCACTTCTCCAGGACTAAGTTAGTTCCCTTTCTTTAATATAGTGTTCAAACTTTAGGGACTAAACAGTAAAACCTAGGCACAGAGTAGAACTTTAGCTTCCCCTAACCTAAATAAGAAAAGTATAAAAGTAACCAAGTGAAGCTATGCATAAGCCTCCAAGGGGTATTTTTCAATTAAGAAATGTGAAGTAGTTAACAGCCCTTGAGAAACTGATTGCAGACAGAAAATATCTGAGTATCAGGTGATTAGTTATATTTTAGAACCCAAATAGGAAATAACTAGCAACCAAAGCATAAAATTACAAATACCTGATTTCTCGTTTTATTGTAGTATCTCAATGAGAGGAAAGTTGAAAAGGAATAAGTGACACCAAGAAAGAGAAAACTCTTAATAGAGTAACTGTTACCTTGGTCAGGAGTAAGAGCTTTAAGCATAAATAAATAATTGCATGGTGTAATTCCATGACTAGAAATAATCCTTTCACGAAAACAAAATTAAATACATCAAACCACATTGAGTCAAAGATATGGAAAACTATTTTTAGAGACATTACTCTAAAAGAGAGTGGCAATATTTTGAATGAGAAAGCTGAATGTGTGTTTGGAGTCAGTAGGTTAAGCATGGATTTACACATTAATGTAAAATTTTTTTGAGAGGTTTCTATCTCTCTGTCTCTCTCTCCCTGTCGGGAGAGCGCATGCACCCTATAGCAAAAACCTCTCCAAAAAGAAAAAGAAAACACATTAAAAAAAGAGATTAAAAACTGGTTGTGAAATCTTTGAACAGTTTGACTCCAAGGTCCCTGATAAATTGCATTTAGTTTAAAAGCTATTTCACATGATCTTTTAAAAATGGTTTCACTGTCAAGGGGACAACAGTTAGTGTAATGGCTATGTCACTGAGCTCCCAGGTAGTCGACCACGGTTTGAGTCCCGGACCCAGTGGTTTAAACTCACGCCAGGCGCGTGTGCATGCGTGCCCAAGATCTCGAGAGGAGAATGAAGGAGAAGGGATTGCGGTGTGGCCATCCCCCATGGGGGGTGATTTCTCGCTTTCTGTCTCTCTGTCTCTCTCTGTCTGTCTGGCGAGCGCACGTGCCCTATAGCAAAAACCTCTCAAAAAAAAAAAAAAAAACAGTTTCACTGTCAAGGTATTACAAAAGATTAGAATGAGTGAGGATTAAGAAATATTTACATTTTACAGAAAATCTTGGTAAATGAGAAGCAAAAGCAATGAGATAAAAGTGATAGAGTCTTTGAGATAGATTTGTAACTTTAATCTGATGTAAATTTTAGTAACCTTGATAGTATTAAAGAAAAAAATCATGTATGACACTTACTGAAGACAGTAAGGGTGAGTTTATTCAAGGTAGGACTAGTCAACAGGTATAGGAACTACTGCTATGGGGTTTTGCAGAGGGGAAGAAATATAGGCTTAATTTCAAGTACAACACTAAAAAGTGAGTATTTACAATATAACCAAGAAGCAGGGTGGGAGTCAGTGCAGGTAAAATTCTTGGGACAAGTAAAGGTGGTAAGGTAAATTCTTTTTTTATTTTATTTTATTTTTTTTTTGGAGAGGTTTTTTGTTATAGGGCACGTGCACTCGCCAGACAGACAGGTGGAGACAGAGAGACAGAAAGAGAGAAATCACCCCCCAGGGAGGATGGCCACGCCGCAATCCCTTCTCCTCCATTCTCCTCTCCGGATCTTGGGCACGCATGCACATGCACCTGGCGTGAGTTTAAGCCACCAGGTCCAAGACTCTAACTGCAGTCGAATACATGGGAGTCCAGCGACATAGCCATTATGCTTACTGCTGTTCCCAAGGTGGTTAGGTAAATTCTGACTAATCTGTAAATACTGGACAAAGTCAGGCCAAGGTAATTAGACATCCCCTGGGTAATTAGACGCCCCTGGGGCGAAAGATGAGAATCCTGAATAGACATAAAGAGTGATCAGATATTGAGAAGAGGGGGACTCCAACTAAACTGACTTAGCAGGATTCTTGCTTAGATTGGTCAATGCAAACATAAACATAGAAGTCCAAAAGTTGAGTCTTAATTGAAAAAGAAAAGCTTGAATAGAGTTTCATCAAGGGTAGAATTTTGTCAATAGGAGTCAACAACTGAATTTCAGCTTTAATCACCATGTAATCATTTTCATTAGCAGTTATATTATTTTGGTATTTAGAACTTAATCATTGTAATTGAGTGGTTCTCAAACTTTGGTGTGGTTCATCAATGACGTAGAGATATAAAAGTCTCAAAGGCTAAGGATCTTAGAAATATATAAACTGTGGGCCTTTGAATTTTCACTACCTTCCTAGATAATATGTTAGTTATATTAGTATATCAAAATATTATGCTCTATTTCAGAATTGTCAACAGTCAAAATCAGGCTTGTTGGACAGACTTAGAGAATGTCAGTAGGTAGGAAGACGACTTGGATTATTGTGAGAATCTCTTTTTTCTTCTATTAAAATCACTTCAGAAATGACAATGTCATATTTTATAAAGCTATATTACAAGGGGCCAGTTGATAACGTGGTGTTTAAAGCACTGGACATTCCCACATGGTCGACCACGGTTCAAGTACCAGATCTGGTGGCTTACTTTCTCACTTTCCCCCTCTCTCTCTGTATCTTTCTCTGGTTAAATTAAAATAAATGAATGAATAAATCAAATTAAATAATTATTTTTTAAAAATGTTCTGCGACAAAATCACACATAGTATCTATGCAGTTCACAAAAGTTTTCTGCTTTTATTTAATAGTTTTATTTACTGAAGACCTAACACTACAAGCAAAAACTTAAAACTGTGGTGATGTTATTTATAATTGACTTGTGAGTATTAAAGAACTATACAAAGCATAAGGATATCAGACTATATATACAATAACTATCTCTTTTATTGCTAAGGTTAAAACTGAATTGAACAAGTATATTCAATTGGAAAAGAAATTTTACAAAACAAAAGAGCTATAAAAGTAAGGACTGTAGTACAGTAAAAATAATTTCAAGAAAACTTTCCCTAAATCAACCATGGAATATATATCAATCAGATAAAGCTAGATAGTCAATGTACTCACATGGTTAATTGTTCATGTCAAGAAGAAAATTTGTGTGAATTGGATTAATTGAATTTTCTTAATAGTGTCTATTATTAACATAATTTTAATATCCATTTTAAAATTTTCAGTCTCAGTCTTATAAACTGATTGGGCTGACAACAGGAGTCCAGGATGAGAAACCACACAAGATTAACAACCTTCATCCTACTGGGATTGACCGATGACCCACAACTTCAAGTCTTGGTATTCATCTTTCTACTTGCCACGTACATACTTAGTATAACTGGAAATTTGACAATCATATCTCTCACTTTAGTGAGTTCTCAGCTTAAATCTGCCATGTATTTTTTTCTCCAAAATTTCTCCCTCTTAGAGATCTCATTCACTACAGTCTGTATCCCCAGATTCCTTTATAGCATGTCTACTGGAGACAAGACCATTACTTATAATGGTTGTGCTAGTCAATTATTTTTCATCATCCTTTTTGGAGCAACAGAATTTTTTCTCCTGGCCATCATGTCCTATGACCGCTATGTGGCCATCTGCAAACCTCTCTTCATTATGACCCTTCTGTGTGTGGTTCTATCCTACATATATATCATCAAGACAATCCTAAAATTTCCCTCTGCCCAACAAAGGAAAAAGGCTTTTTCCACATGTTCTTCTCACATGATTGTTGTATCCATCACCTATGGAAGCTGCATGTTTATTTACATTAAGCCCTCAGCAAAAGATGAAGTGGACATTAATAAGGGTGTGTCAGTGCTCACCACTTCCATTGCCCCAATGTTAAACCCATTTATTTACACCTTAAGGAACAAGCAAGTGAAACAGGCACTCAATGACTCAATCAAAAGAATTGCACTTCTCCCAAAGAAATAGAAGATGTATAAAACTGTGGATCAAGTTGGTTTTAGTTTGATGTAATGGTTAGTACAGGACCAGAGCATATCAGCAAACTATTTTTGATGCTTGATAAGTACACAAGATGAAAGCAAACTTTTATATATCATAAGAGGTATTTAACGGTTAATGTTTGTTAAATCTAATAAAAAATTTTCAGTTTGTATTTTTTGCCTTTTAATTTCCTTTATAACCCACCTTTAGAATGATCTAACTTAATTTTGATTTATGAAAGTATGAATATCCAATAAATGTTGGGAGGAGGAGTTGGGTCTTCATCATAGATTATTTGAGAAACTGGGTTAACGGTCTGTAAGTTTCTAAACTACTTGATATCTCTGTAATCAACATTATATTCATATTAACTATCTTAAAAGTTTTGGTCTTGAAGATTAAACAGACTCTAGTCATTTCATTTTTTCCTTTTCTTTGAAAAAAATTGTGTTGAGGCCAGAATTTGCCATGGTGGTTAAGGCGCTGGACTCCCACATAGTTTACCATAGTTCAAGTTCTGAACCTGGAGGATATTTTTCTCCCTTTCCCTCCCCCTCTCTCACTCTCTCTGTCTCTTGCTGATGAGCTCATATGCCCTGTGCCAAAGTTGATAAATAATAATAATAGTAATAAATAAAATTAAATTAATAATTCTTCTTTTTTTATATATGCTGTAGAACTATTTTTTGTTAAAAGATTGTTCAGAATAGTCAGGTCACACCTCCAAACCATTGTTACTGACTAAGCCAGTAAGTTGGCTGCATATGTATATGATATAGATAGATAGAAAATTAAATAAATAGGTAGATATTGAAATAGATGACAAGATTGATAAAAGATGGCTTCCAATCATATTATACCACTAGGACCATTTTAAAGAAGTAATAATATCAATCTCAAAAATATTTTTAAAATATGTAAAATGTAGCTCATACAAGAATAAATATACTTTTTCATTAAATAAGAAGACTAATACGTTAGCTTGGGAATAAAATCTTAAGTAGGAAATTATGGTAAAGTTAAGTTAAAATATCTTTTTTTAGAAAAGCAGAGCAAGCACTGAAACAATATTTTAACACCAATAATAAAAGTAGCTATAGTGCAAGCAGTGAAGGTACTTAATGAGAATAGGACAGTGTGGAATGGGGTAAGTGAAGAGAAGAGGATAGAGAAAGATAGCAGTGAACAATAGAGAGGCAGGACGTTAGTGAGAAACAGATAGGGCTTATTAACTGTTGATGATGACATGTATAGTATTCTCAACTGGATTGGTCTGAGAAGTATTTCATGATGGGCAAAGTATTTTTACAAGCAAAATGAGAAATAGCAATTGACTGTTTTAAAAAATAATTAGAATAATAAAAATAATGATTGGGGAAAACATAGAAAAGATATTGAATGTTGAAGGGGGGAGATTAATGTCTCTGTACTGACGGACATGCATGGCATTCCCTTTTGAAAAAACAATGTAATACACTGTAAAGTTATATGTAATTCAATGTAATATAAAGAAGATTATGATGATGATAATAAAAAAAGTAGCTATAGTGCACACATAGGTAAAAACAAATTCCAAAAAATTCAACTGATATGATGTATAAAATTTTTGGATTATATAATGACTTAGAAATAACAGCTCAGGGACCAGCAGTTGGCATATGGCTATGTCTCTGGACTCCCATGTAGTCGATCACGATTCAAGTCCCAGACCCGGTGGCTTAAACTCACACCAGGCTTGTGTGTGTGCATGCCCAGTGTCCTGAAAGGAAAATAGAGGAGAGGAGATTGTGACCTGGCCTTCCCCCTGGGGACTGACTTCTCGCTTTCTGTGCCTGGCCTTCCCCCTGGGGGTTGACTTCTTGCTTTCTGTCTCTCTATAGCAAAAATCCTCTCAAAGAAAAAAAAAAAAAGCAACAGTACAAATTTTGAAAGAAAGAAAACATATGAACATCAGTATTAGTTCACAAGAAAAAAATCTTCATACACCTGGGTATTACATTTTTCCCAAAT
Organism: Tupaia belangeri chinensis; assembly: GCF_000334495.1. Lineage (NCBI taxonomy): Eukaryota > Metazoa > Chordata > Mammalia > Scandentia > Tupaiidae > Tupaia > Tupaia belangeri. Next base: position 151,335 of record NW_006160031.1, read on the forward strand.
TTTTGTTATTTCTTTCCCTGGTCCTCTATATTTAAGCATAAGAAGTGCTTACCTCTCTCTAATATTTTATTTCTAAATCTTTCTTTATTCTAGAGATATTTTTCCTTTTTTTAAGTTTATTAATTTTTTTCTTCTGAAAAAGAGAGAGAATGCTCCCAACAAGGTCAGCCAATTCTGGATCATGGGCAAACATGTGGCCATTGTACTCAGGGAGGTCTCTATACTTGAACCAAGAATATTCCCGTGTGGAATTGCCTCAGAGAGCACCACATTCTGCCACTGCATTACTATCTGGTCCAATTCCTCACATTCTGATCTTGTCTTTTAGATAGATCTTGTTTAGCATTTAGACCACACCAAATGTCACCGCCATAGAAAATATTTTCCTGGCTTCTCCACGAGGCCATTTCCCATTGTCTGATTGTGTGGGTGTGTGCACATGGAGGTTTTTAAAAGTCCACAGAAAATGCATATTATTAGAAAACTACAGATTTTTTTCATTGTACCAAAATAAACACATACTTCAATTCCATTTTGAGATATTTTTCCTTTTTTTAAGTTTATTAATTTTTTTCTTCTGAAAAAGAGAGAGAATGCTCCCAACAAGGTCAGCCAATTCTGGATCATGGGCAAACATGTGGCCATTGTACTCAGGGAGGTCTCTATACTTGAACCAAGAATATTCCCGTGTGGAATTGCCTCAGAGAGCACCACATTCTGCCACTGCATTACTATCTGGTCCAATTCCTCACATTCTGATCTTGTCTTTTAGATAGATCTTGTTTAGCATTTAGACCACACCAAATGTCACCGCCATAGAAAATATTTTCCTGGCTTCTCCACGAGTCCATTTCCCATTGTCTGATTGTGTGGGTGTGGACACAGAGGTTTTTAAAAGTCCACAGAAAATGCGTATTATTAAAAAACTACAGATTTTTTTAATTGTAACAAAATAAACACATACTTCAATTCCATTTTCCATGAATTTTCTGAAGTCCCATGTATATCTGATAGCCTGTTTCGTGCTGTCAGACCTGAATACCTCAGACTAGGTAATTTATAAAGAACATATATTTATTGGCTCACAATTCTAGAGGCTGAGAGTCCAATACCAAGGTGCCAGCCTCTGGTGAGGACCTTCTTGATGCATCATAACATGGTAGAAGTCATCATATACTAGAAGGACAAAGGCACAGCAAGAGAGAGAGAAAAAGGCATTTCCACAATAACAATCTTATTTTCTACAATAGCATTAGTCTATTTATGATGGTCAAGCCTTCATGGCCTTCTACCCAGTTTGAATCCCAGACCACCAGTGGCTTTTAAATCACATCAAGTGTATGTGCATGTGTGTATATATGCTTGCCCCAAATTCCAAGAGGAGACTAAAGGAGAAAGTATTGAGTGTGGCCATCTCCTCCAGAGGATGATTTCTCTCTTTCTCTTTCTCGCTCTCTCTGTCTCTCTTGGGTGAGCTCACACTTCTTGTAGCAATTTTTTTTTTTAATGGAGCCAGCAGGTGGTGTAGTGGTTACATCGTTGCACTCCCACATGGTCAACTTTAGCTGAAGTCACAAGGGACTGAAACTCATGCCAGGCATGTGCACATGCATGCTCAAAATCTTTAGAGGAGAATGGAGGAGATGAGACTGCAGTGTGGGCATTCCCCGGGGGATTGATTTCTCGCTTTCTGTCTCACTGTCTCTCTCTGTCTCTGGTGAGCACACACACCCTTTAGCAAAAAAAAAATCTCTTTTTTTCAGTGTTTGGTTTTTTTTAATTTTTTTAATTTCATTTTCTTTTATACATTCAATCATGTTAAAAAAATTCATGCTTAATGAAAGATGTCAGACCAAAAAATAAAATATTCTGCTACAGTATTTACTTAACATTCTTAAAAAAAAAAAAAAGAAAGAAAAACACTAACCTACTATGGCAACTAATCAGTGGTTGCCAAGGGAATAAGAGTGCAGAAAAAAGAAAGTCACAGAAATTAGAAAAGTACTCAAGGACACTTTCAGAGTGATAAACATATTCACTCTTTTGACTGTGTTAATGTTTTGTCTTAAGTCCTAATCTATAAAGTTACACACTTTAATTATGTTGTGTTTATTTGCAAATTTTTCTTTAATAAAGCTGCTAAGAAAATGAGCTAAATAAACTGATATTTCTTGTTGTCCTTGTAACTCCAAGGGCACTGGAGCCCAAGCACCATTGTTAGTTGTTTTGCTTGTGCCAAATAAAATTACTCCAAAGATTCATTAGTGACTTTTGAGTTTAAATCACTAAGGACCTCTGCTCATTTATTTGCAGGTAGAGCAAAAATAAAACAATTTAAGGTTGCTATTATTCAAGCTTGTGTCCTGTCCTACAATACTGAAACACCAACTCTTTCAAAAGAAAATATAATTTCTACCATCCCACTGCTATCAGAACTTTTTTTCTCCTTTGACTTTTTAAGAGTTAAAATATAGAAGAAAATGTTCTTTTAGACCTATTATGGTAAAATGTACATTAAGATAAAGTTAGTTCAATCTATTGGACCTGTCAACCTCAGAAAACTTTCTACATGTCTAGAGAAACCATGAGTATGAACAAGGATGAATGAGAAAAAGCCAAGAGAAATTCACATGATAATTTTCATCACACCTGCCATCTTTAACTAATGGCTTTAAGAACCACAAATTTTAAACTACTAAGGAAGTTATAACTGAGGAAAAGTAAGTATAATAAGCTTTGTAATACTGGTCATATTTCTCTTTGTGAGACTCTATATATTTTTCTTGGAGAAAGAAAAGATTTCATTTTCCTGTATTAAAATCAGCTGAGTTATATAGATTGTGTAAAGCTTTCAAAATATATCTGAGATATTATAACAGTAAATATGTGGCTATAAAGAAATCCTAAGACACTATATATCCAGAGGTGGCATCAGCTGTACTACTGACCTCAATTTGGAAAATAAAAACATCCACTCTATGTATGTGTGTGTGTGTGTGTGTGTGTGTGTGTGTGCACCTTCACTGCTCATTACAGATGCCTGCCTCCTTTCAAACATTTCTCAATGATAAGACTAAATAAGAAAGCAGTTAGTTAAATATCACTGTCAATAATTTATTGCATTCTATGTTATACTCCTGCGTCATATCTTGTAACCAGAAACACATTTTTTGAGACTTTAATAATGTCTATAGCATATAGAACTGGGTGAGGTTACATTCTGATGCACAGGCAAACTCAGGAAAGGAGAAAGGATGGCAGAAAAGTGAGTAGACTGCAGCAACCACTCTGCCCCACTTCTCAGCTTAGTCTAAGATACAGGTAGCACATTTCCCTAAATTTCCTAGGGAGGTTTCTAGTTTGCAAGCAAACATGAACCTAGGTCGGCACTGCTCTGTGTAGGTGACTGCCACTCTGTAGGTTCAAAAGTATGAAGTGGGCAAATGATTAAATGAGGTCTTGTCCCTCAGTGTGGAGGAAGTGCAATAAATGGTGAACAGAAATTGTTCATAAATGAATACATCATAGTGTCAAAGGGAATGTGTTTTACAAGCATCAAAACACTGTCTGAAAATAAGAAACAGTCAAGTTCTCTACTATAGTAATTACTTCTTTTGAAAAAAAAAAAGTAATGAGAAAGAGGAGATACAGAAATTGAAGGAGGTATTTTTTTGACAGAATCTGTCCTGTCCCTCATTCCAGTCTCCCAGGTGACTAGGTTTTCAGGCACATGCCTGGGTTATTCAGGCTGATCTGGAATCCACCCAGACCTCTGGTGAGGCTCCAGCATCCTGCAGCAGCTCCCTCACACTTAACACCAGTAATTCATTTTTAATGCCTGAGAAATTACTGGGGAGCGGTTTTTTACTTAATTCAGAAAAAAAAAAAACTCTGGATTTAATACTCCACTAATAGATATGGGAAGGATGGAGACAAGGTGTCAATAGAAGTACAATTACTTATTTAAAAGTAGGAAGAGAAAAGAAGGGAAAGTTTAGAAGAGAGTTATAACTTTTGTTGGAATTGTAAAGATAACTTCACAATGTGACTTGATTAATAGACAAAATTTAAAAAAAAACACAAGAATTTCTAGTAATAGATATAGAAAATTTAATATACAAATTTAATATCAGAGCAGTATGACTTTAAGTCCAAAAATGAAGAGAGAGCTTTGAGTCTGTGTGCTTGTCAAACATGAAATATATAAATTTATTAAGAAAATTATTTTTAGACTTTGATAATATATCAGGAACTGTATTAACTGTAATGGTTATCATGGTGCGAAAGACATGATGTCAACAAATACAGGAAAGTTTTTACCTAGATGAAGTTGGGTAAAGGAGACTAATGTATATGAGGGAAGTGCTTGCTACAATATCTGCACAACAAATACTATTTGTTGATCATTGATCTAGAACACACAACCAACAAATAGAACCTGTTAGCACACAGAAAAAGAGTGGGGGCTAGGATCTGTAGAAGACGATGACTTCTGTTCAGTTAAACTGAAAGAGACACACACATGGATAAATACATTTGGTTGTAGTGTCAATTTGTAAATAGGTTTGATAGCCAACTCAAAATGCAAGTTGGGAAAAATCCATTATTAGAAACAGACACTTTGTAATCATTGCATATAAAATTGTAGAGAAAACAAAAGGATAGTCAGAATTGAACAGAAACTAATAGGTCCAAGTAATTAATCAAAAAAGAGAGACAAGGTAAAAAAATCATGTGCATAATTTTTAAATTACAGGATCAAAACATTTAATAAATATTATAAATACAAATAAACTGTCTTTAAAACAATGTATTTGCACACAATTAGTAGCCTACACATTGACAGAGTAATATAGAAGGAAGACAGAGAGGCTTGCCTGTGTTATTGTGTGTAAGATTCATTATTCATTGGAAAAAATATACTTCCCAGCCATACACACACACACACACAAAAGAAAGAAAAAATTTCTAAAACTAGAGTAGAGACTCCAGGTATATTGAGATTTTAGGATGAGTCCAAATTGCATATTACGTATTAGCATTTTACAAAAATAAGATTGCTAACCAAAAGCATGGCTTTACTGGTGTGCTTTTTTTAAAAATTTACCTATAAGTAGGGAAGAATTTCAAAAAGTCAATTAACATTTTTGCTATCCATAAAACCACACCAAATTACCAGCTATCTAATCATATTCACACTATGATTTTAAATAGAGTGCAAAAATATAGTAAAGATAGAGCTTACTAAATTAGATTTTATACAGATTAAAATAGTCTGTATGATAATCTCTTTGAATTATTGAACATGCAGATTTGATCAAAGTAATCAGTGATGAAAAACTGCACGATAACAACATTCATACTTCTGGGACTGACTGATGATGTGGAACTGCAAGCTTTGATTTTTATCTTTCTGTTTCTCACCTATATGCTGAGTATAACTGGAAATCTCATCATCATCATACTCACCGTCGTGGATTCACACCTTAAAACACCCATGTATTTTTTCTTAAAAAATTTCTCTGTCTTAGAAATTTCATTCACTACTGCTTGTATTCCCAGATATTTGTATAATATAGCAACAGGCGATAAGATAATTACATATAATGCTTGTATCATCCAAGTATTTTTTACTGACCTCTTTGCAATAACAGAGTTCTTTCTCCTGGCTGCCATGTCTTATGACCGCTATGTGGCCATCTGCAAACCCCTGCATTATGTGGCCATCATGAGCAGCAGAGTCTGCAGAAGGCTTGTTTTTTGCTGTTGGTTGTCAGGGCTTTTGCTCATAACCCCCCCACTTAGTCTGGGATTAAAACTGGAATTTTGTGACTCAAACATTATCGATCATTTTCTTTGTGATGCTTATCCCCTTCTGAAGATATCATGCTCAGACACGTGGTTTGTGGAGCAAACTGTTTTAATCTGTGCAGTGGTGACCCTCATCTTGACCCTTATTTGTGTCATTCTATCTTATACTTATATTATCAACACAGTTTTAGGATTTCCATCTTCCCAGCAAAGGAAAAAGGCCTTTTCCACCTGCTCTTCTCACATGATTGTGGTTTCCATCACATATGGCACATGCATGTTTATCTATATGAATCCAACAGCAAAGGAAGAAGTGACTATTAATAAAGTAGTTTCACTACTCATTTCTTCTATTTCACCTGTGTTAAATCCATTTATTTATACCCTGAGAAATAAGCAGGTGAAGAAAGCTTTCAACAACTCAATCAAAAGAATTGCATTATTCCTAAATAAATAAGATAGCAATCAAAAAATGAAGTTAAAATGAAAGATGAGTAGCTGCTAAAACTTTCGGTTAAAGCTTATAATCTATCTTTTAATAATCCATACTTGAGCTTGATATCTGTTTTTGACTCCTCTTTAGATTTGTTATACCCCAATCAATTTATTTCTTCCCTTTGTTCTTGACTTAACTTCTCGAAAGTGATTGTCTTAGTAAAGAACATAAAAGTGGGCCAGCAGGTGTTGTGGTGGTTAAGGGCGCTGGACTCCCACATGGCCAACCATGGTTCGAGTCCTGGACCTGATGGCTTGCTTTCTCACTTTCCCTCTCTCTCTCTCTCTCTGTCTCAATCTGGTCAAATTTAAAAATAAATAAGTAAAATAAAACAATTCTTTTTTTTAAAAAAAAGAACATAAAAGTATATTTTTCATTTATTTATTTGTTGATAAATATAACCCCTTATAATTACATTATATAGTATAATAAAAATAATTCTTTAGTCATTTATAAAACAAATAGTATAACCATGCCTGCTTGCTACTATATCTGAATGTATACAAAACAATATAAAAAATTTAAGAATTAGAATTTTATATTTAGCGCCAAATAGGATAGATAAAGATATGATTAAATAATTCAAAGAACAACTGAAAAAGAAAATAATATCATTTCTAATGCTCAAAGAAAACACATTAAAATTCAAAGAAAGTCTTAGATATAATTTCACAAATCTTCTGAATATGCAGCTGAAAATAAAGATTAAAATGTGGACAATTACAAAGTGTTAGAGATACAGGATATATAGAAATGTATGTAAGTGATATTATCTATGACCTGTGGATCCCAGGAGGTCAAATGGAGGATGGTAGGTTGTTTTACTATGGATTACAGTAGGTAGGATTTTAATAATCCTTTAGGCCCTGCCACTATGGTGCATACCTCCTAGGAAGCTGGAAGCAGCATGGGAGGCCTAGGAACCAAACCCACTGACACATGTCGGTACGGTTGCCTCTAGCTATTGTCCTGGATGATAGGAAGCCTGGGCCAAGAAGATGAGCTACATGAGACTCTGTCAGAGATGCCTAGTTCTCTCTGTCCCTCTCTCTGCTCTGTCTCTCACACATACGCACTCACAAAGAAAAGAGAGGGTAAGTGTGCAAATGAACATGGGGGGTGAAATTTCAGGATCCAAGTAGAGAAAGTACTTGAAATTCATAGAATACCATACGGTCAAAACTTTAAAATAAAGGGACCAGCAGTTAGCGTAATGGCTATGTCTCTGGACTCCCATGTAGTCGACCACAGTTTGCATCCTGGACCCAGTGGCTTAAAACTCATGCCGGGCACGTGTGCGTGCATGCCCAAGATCCTGAGAGGAGAATGGAGAAGGGATTGCAGCATGGCCATCCCCCCTAGGGGGTGATTTCTCGCTTTCTATCTCTCTGTCTCTCTCTGTTTTTCTGGCGAACGCACACGCCCTATAGCAAAAAACCTCTCCAAAAAAAAAAAAAAACTTTAAAATAAATACAGCTAATAATGAAAAATAAAGCAAAGTAAAAATATGTATTTTTTTATTAATTAAGAGTTGTTTAAATGTGTAAAGGCACAAACAGCCCCAAGGCGTAGTGGTTAAAGGAGCTGGATCCCACATGGCTACCTGTAGTTTGTATCCCAGCCCAGCAGCTTGGGAAACACACCAGGAATATGTGTGTCTGCATGTTACAAATCCCAACAGGATGGAAAAATGGAGGAGAAGGGGCTGTGGTGTAATCACACACCACTATGCGGGTGAGTTTTACCTCTTCCTCTCTGTCTGTCTCTCCATCTCTCTCTAGCAACTGAACATAACCTGGCAATTGAAAGTGTATGTATATAAAAACACATGCTTTTATACTGGTAAATTAAGTAACATAAAATCTTCCATTTCAACTATTACCATTAAAGATATTCAAATTGTCATGGAACCATAAAGCATTTATTTTTCATCCAATTATAAGATACAGTTGAAAAGTTTTATGTAATTGTAAATAATATGTATAACATAGTTGGTAAATCTGCAGAAAAATCATCTAAGAAGAAAAAGTCTGTTAATGTAAGCAGTACCCCAAAGTAACTGTATACATTTTTCCTTTTGTTTATCTTATTAAAATTATTCAATGATGGGACCAGCAGATGGCATAATGGTTGCATCATTGGACTTCCACGAAGACGACTACAGTTCAAGTCCTAGACCTGGTGATTGAAAACTCATTTTGGGCACGTGTGCATGTGTACCCGGTATCCTGAGAGGAGAATGGAGGAGAAGGGATTGTGGTGTGGTCAATCCCCTGGGGTTGATTTCTCACTTTCTGTCTCCCTGTCTCTCTCTGTCTCTCCAGTGAGGGCACATGCCCTAGCACAAAAATTTCTCTTAAAAAAATTAAATGGTAATATAATATAAATAATTTATATGATATTATAACACATTCTGCTCATATAATAAATCATTCAAATCATCCAGATGCTTTGGTAGTTGGGAGAGTTTCTGAAAATGAGCCACATAATTTAAATAATATAGTTGTCCTCCTGATCTGTGTCAAAAACTACTGTAATGTTCTCCTGTCTCTAAGGATATGATCCCATTGAAGACTGTATTGCTTGTTTTGGGTTTTTTGCCAAAGTTCATTACTCAGAAAATTAATTAATGGCTCTTGAATGAAGGCCAGAAAGGAACACTTTTTTTTTCCTACTTAGTGGCATTTTTGGCATATTGAAAAGAAAAGTCACATTTGATATTTTAAGAGGACTTTTCTTTATCCTGATGATTAAAAAGATCATTTCTACCAATAGTCAATAGGGTTCCTAACTTTCCTCAGCCCGTACAGCAGGTTACTTTCTTTTTAATGATAGAGATAGCAAGAAAATATTTGGAGGAGGTCCATCATGAGGAGGTCTGTCCACTTTCTTAGGGATGCAAACTACAATCCACTCCATACATTCCCGGACATGACAGTGAATATGAAAACATAAATGTATTTATAACATGATTATGTTTAACATTTGCAATCTTAATGTTGCTATGTTTGAACAATCAACAGAAACTCTGGTTTACAGAAAAGTGAATATGATAGTTTGTCCCTTTGTAGGATCTAGATTATATTTTCGTCTGGAGAAAAATATGTTCCAGTGATAATTTATTTGTTTTGAAATGTATTCCTGACATCTTTTTATGATGTTGCTTTTTAGAGTAAGTTCCTCTTGTGTAGATAAATGTGATTTCCGGGAGACTAGTGTATCTTTGTAGGAGCATAAAAACATGCTTTTCATCTCTCCACCAAAAGATAATATGTTGACTGATGTGACTTTTCATGACAGATCTTTGTGTTTATTCTAAAAACCTGTTGGAAAGATAGAATAAACAGGAAACAGTCCACTTTAGTGTCAACCTGTTTATTAGCTTTTATTGTATAATACATCGCAGTATCTTGGAGAAACACAGACATATTGTGAAAATTCACTAACACTCCAAGTTTGAATGACTGAAAGAGGTTTCATAGTGAAACCCAAATCATCTGAGATATTCAGAGAAAGATACAAGGAACGTAGGTAAGCTGTAAAATCAAAACAACAACAACAACAATTTTCTGTACTTTACTTTGATGTAAACAATCTACAGTCGTTGGATGATAACCTAGATTTCCCAAAAAGAGTCTAACTTTTGAGAAAGTCATAATCCTCAGTCAGTGATTCTTCCCTATTTCAGTTAACATTGTGAACTGTGAAAATAGTCACAAACAATTCTACTCCTCACTGAAAGAGAACACAGTAAGTTCATTAGTAAAGTGAATTGACTCATAAAACGTACTAAGGACACCAGGGGAAAATATTTTCTACTCACTGATGTCAGAAAACCTCAAACCTTAGATATTATACCTACTATTAACATTCAAGTGTCTACTGGCATAGAACCAATATAAAAGAAAATAATTCAATTGAGTGGAAGATCAGAGAAGAAAATACAGCACCCACCAATTTTGTTAGCAGAAAAATTAACACATATATTCAGTAAAGATCATTTATAGATTCAGAGAAACAAAAAAGATACACTGTGTAGTCAGTGGTGTGGAGGAGAGAATTTTTTTAATTTTGCCATAGCACACACGTGCTCACTAGAGAGAGAAAGAGAGAGGAAAACTGAGAAATCACCTCCTCCCCTCCCCAAGGAGGCATGGTCATGCCAAAATCCCTTCCCCATTTTCCTCTCAGGGTTTTGGACATACACACACATGTACCCAGCATGTTTTCCAAGCCACTATGTTCAGGACTCAGCCATGGAGGATCAAGTCACCTTAACCACTGTTCCATCTGCCTGCCCATGGTCAGATTTTCTATAGTGATAAGGATTGATTCCTTTTCCTTTCTTAGTTTTGTAACTGTTCCACCAACGAGTTTTATATCTTTGCATGTTTTTATGATGGTAAAGGATTTCCTTAACTATTTCTTAAAAAGCCTTTCTAAGGGCTGATTAATTCTTTCAGTCTTTGTTGTCTGAAAAAGACTATTTTTTCTTCAATTCTGAAGAAAAGCTTTTCTGGGTATAGTATTTTTTGGCTGGATGTTTTTGTCGATGTTTTCTTTGTGTACCCTGAATATATAATCCAAATCTCTCCTGACCTGATGGCTTTCTGCTGAGAAATAGCCTCTAAATCTAATAAAGATTTCTTCATATGTGACATGATATTTTTCTTTTACTGTTTTAGTATTTTGTCTTTGACTCTTAACAGTTTGACTATAATATGCTTTCAAAAAGATATTTTTAATTTTGCTCTATTTTTTGGATAACATTTGCTGAATAACATGCATTTCCTAAATCAGGAGGTCCATCTCTCCATTTAGATGTTAAAAATATTGCCTATTACTTTATGAAAAAGATTTTCTTGACTTTCTCCATCTCTTCTATTTCTGAAAATCCCAAAATGTAAGTATTTGTTCACTTAACGATGTACTATATTACTTACAGACTTCTTTGATTCTATTTTCATTCTCTTTCTCCGAAAGATTATTTTTGAAATTTGTTTTCAAGTTTTGAAATTCTTTTTTTTCCCCTCGTTCTTGTGTTCTTGCTTACTTTTGATGTTCTTGACTGAATTTTTTTGAGAGAGAGAGGTTTTTTGCTATAGGTTGTTTGCACTCTCTAAAAAAACAGAAAGCAAGAAATCACTCCCTAAGGGGATTGGGTGGGGGAATGGCCATGCCACAATCTCTACCCTTTCATTCCCCTCTAGGGATTTTGAAAACACACACAGGTTCCCAACATGAGTTTCGAGCTACCAATTCCAGAATTCAAACCATCATCAGTCATGTTGTAAGCACATGTGCCCTATAGCAAAATTTAAAAATAATATAATAGATAAAATTAAATAATTCTTTAGAAAGCAAAAGGATTGATAAATTTAACTGCATAAAACCATGAACTATATGCCAAAAATTATTGACATTTTAAAAAATGTATCTTCAAACACATATGCAGAATATTCAATATAATAAAATATCAAAAGACTTAAAAAAATAAAATAGTATCCACCAAAAACAATTATGGTGACAAATGTTTTATGTAACCTAATTATGGCTCTCTGACAGCATACAAATTTTCTAAATATTAAATAATATTTTTATCCAGAAATTTCAGTTCTAACATTTATTCTCAACATACACAAAACATATTTGTATGAAAGTGATTTCAATAGAATGATTAAGAACTGTGGAAAATGAAGAACATGGTACTTTTATGTGTTGGTTTAAAATCTGGAAAAAATCAGAAATTCATATTCTTTGGTAAATTAGACTGTATTTAAGTATGTAAAAGCATATGCAGTTTACTGTGGTAAAATACATAACATGAGACTAGCAGATGGCATAGTGGTTATGTCGCTGGACTCCCGCATAGCCAACTGCAGTTTGAGTCCCAGACCCAGATGCTTAAAATACACCAAGCGAGTGTGCTTGTGTGCCCAAGATCCTGAGTGGAGAATGAACGAGTAAGGATTGTGGTGTGTTCATTCCTCTTGGGAGGTGATTTCTCGTTTTCTGTCTCTCTGTCTTTCTCCGGTAAGCGCACACGCCTTATAGCAAAAATCTCTCCAAAAAAATACATAACATAGAATTAATCCTTTTAAAAATGTTAAGAGTATAATTCTGTGATATTAAGTGTATTCACATTGTTGTGCAACAATAAAATCATATTTTGTATCCAATTATGAGATAGTTGAAATTTTTCACACAATTGTGAATAATACCTATAAAATAATTGGTGTATTTGGAAAAAGCATAATATATGCAGTAGTATTATTTAATTATATAAACTTTTCCTTTTACTTATCTGATTAAAATTGGTCAATAATAATAAATTATTTATACAAGCTCCTTTCTATAATAAAAGAAATTATAATTTTCAAATACTTTCGTAGATGTGAAAGTTTAAAAATATGAGCTATTCAATTTAAATGATCTGGTTGTCCTCCTCACCTGTGCCAGCATCTCCCTATCTCCAAGGACATAATCCCACTGACACATGTGTTTCTTGTTTTTTGCCAACCCTCATTACTAAGAAAAATGATGCTTGAACGTGGCCACTAAGGAACACTTTTTCCCACTTAGTGGCATTTTCAGCAACTTAAAAAGAAAAGTCACATTAAATATTATAATAAATAGCATTTCACTCTGTTCTGATGATTTAAAATATCATCTCTTCCATCAATAATTTTGGTTTCTAACATTTCTTAATTCTTGAGGCAGTTGCTTTCTTTTCAATATTTCAGAGTAAGAAAATATTTGGAGCTTCATTATTATGACCCTAAGTCCATCATGAGAAAGTCTGTTCACTTGGTTCAGTCTGGAAATAGCAAAGAGCTCCATACAATCGCATGCATGCCACTGAACACGAAGACATAAATGCCTTTATAAAAACGTCACTTTTAACATTGTCACAATTTACATTGCTACGTTTGAACAACCAACAGAAACTCTGATTCACAAACAGGACAGTAAGTATGATGGAGTTTGTCTCTGTGATTATAATTTTCTTTGTAGGCTCTAGAACATCTTTTCCTTTAAAAACTCAAATGGAATTATATGATAATTTGTTTTTTAAATGTATTCGTGACATTTATATGTTGCCATTTTTAGAATGATTTTTCCTTGTGCTGATAAACATGATTGTTTGAGGTTTTTTTTCTGCCTAATATATATAACGAAATCAACATTTAATTTAATGTAAAAATATCCAAAATAAGTTTGGACACATATTCAAATTCAAATTAAAAATAAGCATCGTTGTATATGTAGAAGTATGTATGCATGCCCCTGCATTCCTCCCCACAAACATGAATAATAACTGATTGAAGCGACACCATCTTACTGCATTTTTGTGTTCATTTGGAAAATTTGTTCAAAAGATAAAACAAGCAGAAAATGTATCTGTTTACTGATTTCTACTATTTAATAAAATATAAAATCTTAGAGAAAAACAAGGGTATTCTAAGAAATTACTAATGCTCGAAATTCGAATGGCTAAAAATATATCATAGTTACATGTGTGTCACATGAACCGTTAGAAGAAAAAAAAAACGTACAGAAGGCAGGAAGTTGTAAGAAAAAAAATCTCTTCTAATCTCAGTTTGATAAACAGGTGATAATTGCCAATGAGAACAAAATCCCCTACAGGGATTCTGACTTTTTAGTAATCTGTGATCTCCAGTCAGTGATCCATCCCTATATGGACTCTTAAAAAGTCACAACCAGTTCTGCCCCCAACCTTTGTAAAAAGATACAATAAGTTAATCAAAGAAGTGTATCTGCTTATAAAATGAATTAGATATACAAGAAAATCTTTTCCACTCACTGGTGTCAGATAAATTTAAGGCCTGAAATACCGTTTGTGTATTGAAAACATTTTATTTCCTACCGGTATAGAATCAATGAAAATAAAATAATTCATTTGACTGAAACATCAGAGAAAGGAGAAGTTACTCATCCTTCTGTCAGCAAAAGAAACACATATATTTGGTAAAAGTAATGAATGTATTCAGAAAAAGAAGTGGACGCTGTAACTGGTGGTGAAAACAAGGGGGGTTCAGGGTTCATTCACAAGAATTAAACATAATGGAATGTGCATAATAAACTAGTTATATATTATGTATGAGCACTGTTTTTATAAAAAAAGAGTCAATATACCAAGAAAAAATGTGACATTTTGTGATTTAGTTTGTGAATAAATAAGAAATACTGAAAGCCAAGAGACATTGTTAACTATAAAATCACACCTTCACAATAATCTACATAGTCACATGAACAAATTCTAAGTAGAAGATGGCCGAATTAAGATTAAAAGCATGAATATATTAAATTATAGAACAGAGAAAATATAAGAAAAATTTTCTGAACATTACATACAGATTGGAAAGAAGTCAGAAGTCAATGATGAGAAACCATACAGTAACAACATTCATACTTCTGGGACTGACAGATGACCCTCAGCTGCAGGTTCTGATTTTTATCTTTCTATTTCTCACCTACATGCTGAGTGTAACTGGAAACCTGACCATCATCACACTCACTTTTGTGGATTCACACCTCAAAACACCCATGTATTTTTTCTTAAAAAATTTCTCCTTCTTAGAAATCTCGTTCACATCTGCTTGTGTTCCTAGATACCTCTATAACATAGCAACAGGTGATAACGTCATTACCTATAATGCCTGTGCCAGCCAAGTGTTTTTCACTGACCTCTGTGGAGTAACAGAATTTTTTCTCCTGGCCGCCATGTCCTATGACCGCTACGTGGCCATCTGCAAACCTCTGCATTATGTGACCATCATGAGCAGCAGAGTCTGCAGGAATCTCATCATCTGTTGTTGGATGGCTGGTTTATGTGTAATAATCCCACCACTTAGCCTGGGGTTAAATTTAAAATTCTGTGACTCTAATGTGATTGATCATTTTGGCTGTGATGCATTTCCCCTAGTGAAAATCGCATGCTCAGACACATGGTTCATGGAGCAGACAGTTATCATCTGTGCTGTGCTGACCCTGAATATGACTCTTACTTGTGTCGTTCTGTCATATGCTCACATCATCAAGACCATTTTTAGACTCCCCTCTAAGCAGCAAAGGAAAAAGGCCTTTTCTACTTGTTCTTCCCACATGATTGTGGTTTCCATCACATATGGCACGTGCATTTTCATCTATATGAATCCTACAGCAAAGGAAGAAGTGACCATTAATAAAGTAGTTTCATTGCTCATTTCTTCTATCTCACCTTCCCTGAACCCGTTTATTTATACTCTGAGAAACGATCAGGTGAAGAAAGCCTTGAAGAACTCAATCAAAAGAATGGCATTGTTCTCAGCTAAGTAGAAAACAATGTTTCTAAAAGTTTTCAAAAGAAAAGGTACATGGCCATTTTATTTTTGAAATGTATAACCTTGTTTAGTTTTTAATACTATGTACTTGAATCACATTAATTCTCTCAACACTTCTTTAAACTAGCTTCCATTAAGTTCTGCTCAAACCATTCCTGAATCTTTACTTTTCAAACCAATTAAAAGAACATATAAATACATTTCTCAAAATATCATTTGGAAATTAACTTTAGAATATTAATTTTAACATAAAACAAAATGTATTACCCTACTTAGGAAAATATAGAGTAAAATCTTTTGTAGCTTTTCTCACAAATGCACAATACTAATATCCAAACACTCGTAGAATAATTTTATATCAAATGTCCAAAATAAATGAGATTCAAATATATGTGTAAAGAGAATAATGGCACTCCTATGACTAAAAAAGCTGAGGAAAATGTTACTTTTATAAACACGTAGAGATACTAAATAAAATTTTTAAAATATTTTTGAATCATAGCTGAAAGCACAGCAAAATTATAAATAATGAATGTCATAATATAGATTTAATTAAAAGTATAGTAATAATCTATAAAATGACTTGTGGATGCTCAGGAGAGCACAGATGGGAATGCAAGCAAGGAAGCTATATTGCAGATCCCAAAGGCTTGTGTTTAGAAACTCAGGAAAAGTGTGATGAAGAAAATTCAAATTAGAAAATCATGCTTTTTTAAAATAAGAATTATTTTATTTAACCTTTTTTTAAAAAAAAAAAAATTGACCAGAGAGGGATAGAGTGAGAGAGAGATCAAGACAGTAAAAAAGCAAGACGCAAGGTCCAGGACTCAAAACACAATCGACCATGTAGGAGTCCAGTGCCCTTAACCACCATACTACTTGCTGGCCCTGATCATATTTTTAATTAGAACTATTATTTTTTATACATTATACACCAACATGAAATACACATCAGATCAGTCCAGTTGCATTAAGCATTTTTTAAAAATGAATTAAACTTTGACATTACAAATTCTCTTATAATAGTCTAAATTATTAAATGTAAAGAATTTAAAATGACAAATATGCTTGGAAGTTAAGATAGTCACATCAAATTAACTAATGGCTATCCAGAAAGCAATGAAATTGAGACATATTATCATTGAGTATTTGAAAAACTAGTCAAAAGGAATTCTGGTAACTTAAAATTATTCATCATTATAAAAATGTAAATGAAACCAAATGGGAAGAACTTCTATTTGTCTTACTCAATGTGAAAAATAAGCAGTAAGTCAAGTTAAATGGAAAATGTAACTTATTAAAAGTAGAAAATGGAATCCATTAAATAAGTAAAGGGAATTCAAAAGCCATTTCTTTGAAAAATTTGATAACATTGACATACTCCACTCTAATGAATGTGAATAACTAAAAATCAGAAATGACTGACATTTTATTGGAAGAACCTAGATATGCAATAAATTAAGAAAATAGAATAATAAGGATGAATATAATAAAGAATACATGAAACTATTGAATTTTAGTGATTATAAAGTCTTATTTTATTCATATTTTACTATTCTGGAAGTAGAGCTCATCATTCAGTGGATGCCATCCACCATTGTTCACAGTTTAATTGATAACGTTTTCTTGTCATTAATGGTGTGGGATATAATTGCAAGTCTTATAACTGATTGCATTTCAAAATTGATAAAATTTGAGATTTCTTTTTTTTCCCCTGAGGATATTCTACATATCTAGAAAGCTCCAGAAACTCCTACAGGAAAATTAGTAGAATTAATAAGAGATGCTATACTAACTGGGAAAAAAAATGGAAGATATTTAAAAGTCAGTATACGATTATAGCAGTAAGAACTAGGAAATCAATGTGCAAATACTACCTGTCATAATTATTATGAAAATTAATTGTCAAGAGAATAAATTTAACACAAAACTATAGTGTGCATATAAAGTATAACATCTTTTTTAATAGTAGCACATAGTTATGGGTTACAATGTGATTTGTCAATACATGCATACAATATGTAATGAGCAATCAAGGCAATAACAAACATATTCATCATCTCAAACACATACATTACATTGTTGTGAACTATAGTTACTCTACTGTGATTTAGTACTCTGGAACTTATTCACCTTTTCAAATGCAATTTTATATCTGTTCATCAATTTCTTCCTATCCTCTTTTCCACCCTCCCTTTTCCAAATTCTTAGATTCACCCTTCCATCTCTACTACTATGTGATCAAATTTCTTATCTTCCACAAATTAGAAGATGTGATATTTGTCTTTTAGTGCCTGACTTATTTCATTTAATATAATTTCCTACGAGCTCATCCACATTGCCCCAAACGACAGGATTCACTTCTTTAAACCTGAATAATATTTCATTATATATATTTACCACATTTTCTTTATCCATTCATTTATAGATGGACATTTACATTGGTTACATACCTTAGGTATTGTGAAGAGTGCTGCAATAAACATGAGAGTATAGGTATCCCCTCAATATACTGATTTCCTTTCCTTTGAATAAATACTAGTAGTAAAATTACTGTAACATGAGATAGTTCTATTATTAGCTTTTTTCATAAGTTACTATACTGTTTTCCATAAGTGCTACACTAATTTATATTCCCACCAATAGTCCACAATTGTATCCCTTTCCCTCCATTCTTGCCAATACTTGTCATTCTTTGTTATGTATATAATAACCATTCTAACTAGAGTGATATAACACTTTATTGTGGTTCTAATTTGCCTTTCCTTAATGATTAAGGATCTGAGAATTCTGTTCTATACTTGTTGGTCAGTTGTGCATGTTCTTTAGAGAAATGTCTGCTCTATGTGGAGCCTGTGGAGGCTCCTCCAGGTGAGGCAGCTGGGTTGCAAGTGTCTCTAGGTGGTGTCTTTACACTGGGGAGGGTACACATGGCAGTCAGGGACCATGCCAGACAAGAGAACAGGTCCATGGGATCCTTAAAAGAGTAGGTGGGATGCACATAGTGTAGGGA